>NC_041381.1:417462316-417491137 GCF_002162155.2 Triticum dicoccoides
CTGCCTCGGCTGCTTCTTGACTTGAACTCCAAGTCCTCTGGATCACGTTCGTTCCAAAAATCACGCTCCCGAAGGTTTCATTCCGTTTGGACTCCGTTTGATATTCCTTTTCTTCGAAATACTGAAATAGGCAAAAAAAACAGCAATACGGGTTGGGCCTCCGGTTAGTAGGTTAGTCACAAAAATGATATAAATGTGTAAAATAAAGCCCATAAACATCCAAAAGGGGTAATATAATAGCATGGATCAATCAAAAATTATAGATACGTTGGAGACGTATCATGCGCCATCTAGGCCGCATCTTCGCGGTGACAAGCCAGGGTACCTGTTTCATCTGGTTGCCATCCTATGGTACGGGAGATTACAAACGGAATGCACAAACCATCATTTGCATCCCTAACGGTACTTTATTATTTTGCAGGGACCATTCATCCCCCGATCAAAATAAGATCGCCGATCCTGGATGTGCATTTGCATCCGCGATTCGGTCTAACCTGGAACCTTGTAGCTGACTTTGGCATATTGGGATCAACTATCTTAGTAGTCGTTACCCATGGTACCACTGATGTGCAACATGGTCACACTCTACCACGATCGGACCGTCACCATCTACCCAGGTATTCCATTTTTGAACCCTCTCGCCTTCTCTTTCATTGTTGTACTAGTAGTATACTTAGTAGTACTAGTAGGAGTACTTTTTACCTTGGAGGACGCGTATAGCTAGCTAGGCCCTTGAAGACTTGAACCCACTAGCTGCCACCATTTTTGTTTTTCCATGTCTTACTATCTCATCCATGTAGCCAAGAGTGGCTATATATAATAAGCCGATTATTTTACTTCCTCTATACCAGAGTAGTACTATTTGCTGCACAGTATTACTGACTGCCATATTTGAGCACAACATTATTATGCATGGACCTTGACTATGTACGTCACCATGTGTCCAGATCTGGGATGCCGCATGTACCTGATGAACGGCGCCGAGTTCGACCCTCGTGATGCTACGTGGGTGCCGAGGAACACTCTTGGAGAGTACTCGGTTTTCATCGGGGACAACTACCCCATTGTGAAGCGGATGCCACCCTCCGTGCATGATACAGAAGGCCTGCCGTTCATGAAGCATGGTTGTGTCTTCAATGCGTACCGCCGGATGAACAACATGCTGGGACACGCTATCCCTGATTTATGCCGCTTCAGCTTGGATGAGTCTCCATTGTGTGGAACCGGACTAGAAAGCTGCAACGATGATTCCCGTTGCCCACCACTATGGATCTTGCCATCCATGAAGAACACCTGGGACTGGAACCTGGAGGAGGACATGTAGCCCATCTATAACGTGTAAGTGGAGTACGGTAATTGTGACTGGTAGCGCTGTGAATATATGTAGACTAGTCGTGCACAAATTTATCATATGAATTGGAGATGAACTTGTGTGGCATACTGGCATTTGTCCTTTAGAATTTATTACTAGTAAATGTGTTATGTGTACATGCAACTTGTGTGGTTGTTGCACGGGCTCCAACACGCTCTTTGAGAAAAAAAGGTGGCACAACTTTGGATATATGTGATGTGGCGGCATCATACAGTAGCATCGTTCGCTATAGTTGTAGTACACTCCTACTAGGACGACAACTTGTCGGGGATAACTGATCCACGAACACCTATGGGGCCGGCGGACCGGGCCCCTTTCGGTTCGGCGGGGGGCGGAGATCGCACGAAGAGCAGATCGAGGCGAGGCACACGAGCGGTTTACCCAGCTTCGGAGCTCTCCGGAGAGATAACACTCCTACTGCTGCTTGTCTGGTTGTATTATCTGGTGTTCTTGTTCTCCAAAGTGAGAGTGTGATGTTCTCTGGGCTACGGATGGATTGAAGCAAACTGTCTGAGGCTCCGAACCTATCAGCCGAACCTCCTCTACGTTGCGCATGGGCCTCCTTTTATACGCTAAAGGGGTCACCGACAGGTGGCAACGCAGGGGAGGGTAAAAACATAAAAAGCGAGGTAGTTGATACAGTTGCTTGTACAGTGCACCCTACCTAACCCTGATGGCAGGGGACAAGGGCATTAAATGCCCGTCTGAGTCGCCCGAACAGTGCAGAAAAGGACCGTTAGGGGCGCCACCGTTCGCCACGATGGCAATCTTGTCAGCTTCGCATGGCACTGCGCACCGCTGGCTGCACAACCTCCCACCACGTACGCCCGGAGAGGCCTTCAGAGCGACACGTTGGTGGATGCGCTGGAGCGTGGACGCAGAGTGGCCGCCTGCCGCGGCAAGCGCCTTGCCGCTGTTGTTATCTTGTCGGGTCCGGAAGCTTGTCGCTCACCGGGCTTCGAGGTACCCTGGTTTGTCTTCCCGGCAAGCTCCTCTTGCCGGGGCCTTGTTGCCTTGCCGGAGCGCGTGGCGCGTCGCGGGAAGTTCATTGGAGCGCCTTGGTTGGCCTTCCCGGCAAGCTCCCCTTGCCGGGGTCTTGTCTCCTTAGCCTAAATACTTTGTTCTTGGATGGCTCCAAGGGAACCTTGGGGGATCTAGTCGATCACCCGGCAAGCCTTTGCCGCGGGATGCTGCAACTGCCCGTGCACAAGTTCGGGGTACTAGGGTACCCCTAATCTAGTACACCGACAGGAGCCCCCGGGCCTGGGCCAGACACGGTGCCGAGCACTGTTGGGCCAGGCCCAATACAGGGCACGGGCACACGCGGGCTGGGCCACGCCAAATCTTGTTCCGTATCCACCGCACTCTCCCATAACGGCATGCGTTGAATGCGGCATCGTGGGAGAGATCGTGGGTGGTTGTTTAAGCGGAAGGCCAAAACTTCCGCCCCTTCCCTCTTTATAAGCAGAGGAAACAGGGGCAGTTTGTTCCCCCTCGCTGGTTGCTGCTACTCTTTCTTCACAAACTCCGCCGCTCCCCCCTTCTTCTCGAAGCCGAGAGAGCAGCGCTCTGCCCCTCCAATTGTCTCCAGCATCTCCACGCCGTCGACCTTCCTCACCACCTCCGCCATGGGCCCGAAAGCCGACAAGGGAAAGGGTGTGAAGTCGGCCGAGGCGCAGCGGCTCGCGGCGCTGCGGAAGGAGCGGGCGATCTTCAGCCCCCAGCTTGGCGTGCAGGAGCTGAGGGAGTACTTCTACCTCTTTTGGGCGACGGAGACGCGTGCGCATCCGCGCACGAGGGTACTCCCGGCCGCTGCCTGGGAGTCAGCTCCAAATGGGTACCCGTTCTTCCCGCTATTCTTCTACTGTGGGCTCTGCCCGCCCTTCTCGGAGTTATTTTGTGACATTATGAACACGTATGGCTTCCGCCTCCTTGACTTCACCCCCAATGCTGTCTTGACCATGGCAGTTTTCGCACACTTGTGCGAAAACTTTGTCGGAGTCCACCCTAGTGTAGCCCTTTTCCGCCACTTCTTCATACCTCGGGTAGAGAGAGGAGAGCCGCTTGCCGGAGGGATTGCCTGGGTCTCGAGAGTCGGCAAGAAAGATGTGTACTTGGAGGGTGAGCTCCGCAGCAAGTGGGAGGAGTGGAGAGCGGAGTGGTGTTGGATCATCGAGGAGGATCCACAGCCCTTCACCGCCGTGCGCCAAACTCCAATAGTGCGCGGCAATGACTGGAGCAACGTGGCCTCGGAAGACGAGAGGCTGAAGATCGCCATCACTAGGATTCTTCGCCTCAGGCTTGCCGGGCTCACTGTAGGTGCTGTCGGGGCAGATTTCCTCCGCCGCCGCATTGCCCCCTGCAGGAGAGGAGGAGGCCCGCCTGGGAATTCAAGAATTCAGCGGACATCATGAGGCTGCGGCCGGGCCTCAACTACAACTTCACTGTCTTGGAGTTGGATGCAATGCTCTTGGAATTATTCAAACGCGACCCCCAGCACCCATTCACACTGCCGAGGGGCGTAGTTCCTTTGTGCAATAACTCTTCACTTGACCGGATCCGCGCCATGATGCCGTTGTGCGATTCACACGGCATCGTCCCAACTTGGCAAGAGCCCGCGGATGACGTTATGCGAACATTCTTCGACACCTTGGAGGAAGTGCCAGTCCGCGCCGACGAGCAGAAGAGCCTCACCCGTGACACCACCGACGAGGAGCTGCAACTCATCGCTACTAGGGCGGAAGAGGCTGCAGCCGCAGCTGCTGCGGGTGTGTTTGGGTTCACTTTGGAGGAGGCGGAGGCTGCAGAGGCGGCAAACCTTGACGAACGCGCGGAGTTCATGGGCGAGGAGGAGCCTGCCGGTTCTGAAGCCGAGTCGAGCGAGGCCGGCGAGGAGGAGGCTGAACCTTCAAAGAGCTTGCCGCAGGCGGAGCCCCCGGCCCCGCCAAGGAGGCGCCTTCGCAGGGCCGGGGACGCAGCAGGGCGGCAGCCGGCTCCACAGCCACCAAGCCGCGTGACGCGCTCTACCGCGGCAAGCAATGTTGCCGCGGGAGCGCCTCACGCAACAGCGGCAACTGGAGCGGGATCTTCCCGGGCCACTGTCACTGCCCCCGCCAAGCGGGCAAGGGATCCTACTCCTCCGCCTCGCCACACCGGAGGAGGGCCGGACTTCGATCTTTCCGCGCTCAGCTCCGACGAGGAGGAAGAAGAGTGAGTTCTTTTGGTGCTCTTATAATCCTTCAATCTTGCTTTTTATATCTTGTATCTGACTTGCTCCAATCTGGACTCTTTTCTTTTCAGAACACTGGCCCAGAGAGCGGCGAAGAGGGCCAAGGCCGCGGTGATCGTCATCGAGGATGACCCCATCGCGTCGGCAGGAGGTGGGTCCGAGACCACCTTGACGGACCCGGCAATCACCCCTCGGAGCAGCCCCCAGCGCAGCCCCAAGCGTAAGTTCATAGTTTAGCCTTCTGCTGTCGGGCGCGCTTGAGTGCTTTTTCCTTTGTTGATATCTTGCTTGTTGACTTGTGCAGGAGCAGAGCAGCCTCATCAGGAGCGCCCGGAGGCCGGCCCCAAAGTGCCACCTGCTTCGACTGCGCCGCCAAGGGAGGAGTCCCCGGCAAGGGAGCGCTCTCCGGCAAAGGGGGACTCTCCGGCAAGGGACGGCACTGCTGATCCTGCGGCGACTGAGGCCGCAACTGAAGATCTTGGCGCAGGTAATCCACTTGCCCAAAAACTTTCCCTTGGGTTCTGCTTCTTTCGTTTTTCCTTTCTTGGATTTTCTGATTGATTTTCCTCCCCTCTTCGTTCTTCAGACCCATCTTTGGCTGAGCCAATGGTGATTGAGGGCGCCGGCGAGGAAGGTGCCGGTGCTGATGTGACCGCCGGCGAGGAGGCCGCCGGGGCTGCTGCTGCGGAAGCCGGCGAGGGGTCGGGCGATCGTACTGACGACCCTGAGGCCGCAGGAGCGCCGGGCGCTGCACCGACCGCCGAACCCTCTGCCGCTTCTGCGGAGCCGGGCTCCGACGAGCCCCAGTCCGGCGCCTATTTGAAGGCCGGCGACGACATCTTCATCAAGCTACCATGGGCGTCGAGCTCCAGGGCGCCATTCGAGGGAGAGACTTTTGACGGGGAGGTGCTCGCCTCTGCTGGGCTGTCATTGGTTGACGCGCCCGGCAGCAGCAGCGGCGAGCCTGAGGAGGAGCAGCTACTGCGGAAGCTGCTGTCACTCTACCGCACCCGGCAAGCGAAGCTGGCTTCCCGGGAAGCGCTTGTCGCGAAGGCGGGAGTTGACATGGAGAAGCGCGCGGAGGAGCTCCGGGGATAAAATCAAGAAGCTCTTCGATCCCTGGCGCAGGAGCGGGAGCGAGTAGACGAGTAGCGCACGGCCTTTCTTCTCGAGAAGGCCGAGGCTGAAGAGGAACAAAGGCTTGCTGCCGAGAAGCAGTCCGCGCGGGAAGGCGAGCTAGTGCAGCAGAAGGCCCACCTCGACAGCTACGAGGAAGAGCTCACCGAGCGCGAGCGAGCACTTGGCAGGGCGCTCAAGGAGGCGAAGGATGCCGCGGCAACTGCAGAGGCCGCCAATAAGGAGCTAGAGGAGAAGGTGGCGCGGCTGGAGGCCGATATTGGGAAGAGCGGCGAGGAGATTGCCGCTCTCAAGCGTGAGCGCGAGAAGGATGCTGCCGCCCATGGTGAACTGCAAGGCCTTCTCGCTGAGAGGGGCAAGGAGCTCAGCACCGCCGAGGATTCCAAAGCCGACCTGGAGCTGAAGCTGGCCACGCTGACGCAAACGCTGGAGGCCGCCAAGGAGCGGGAGAAGACCTTGGCGGAGAAGGTCAAGGCCGACGCGGCGCTGCTGGAGAGCATTGCAGTCACCCAGAACTCCTTCAGAGACACAGTGGAGCACTGGACCGAGGGTCTGGTGAACACTGCCGCCGTCATCAACGAGGAGCTGGCGCAGCTGGGGATGGAGGACTTTGGGTATCCTTCTGACGAGATCCTTCAACCCAGCGCCAAGCTCAGTCTATTTTTCAAGGGCGTGGCGACGGTACTCCAGCGGCTCCGGGAGAGGATCCCAAAGCAGCTGGCCGACGAGTCGCGCAAAATCTGCGCTGGGGTTCTCCAGAAGGTGCTGATGAAGGTGGCCTTCCGCAACCCAGGCCTCAGCTTCACCAATGTCCTCCGATCCTTGCCGCCTGACGCCGATCTGGACGCACTCAAGGCCCTTGTCGCACCCATTGTGGACAAGGTGAGCGAGATCAAGCGAGTCGAGGGCGGGCGCGTAGATTAGGCCGCCCATTTCTTCTTTTCCCTTGTCGCTGCTAATCATGTTATGAAAACAGTCTGTTAGAGCTGCAACAAGTTATCTTTGTAATATAACTTTATTTCTGTTATCAATTACAATGTTATTTCCTCTACTAGATTCCTTCCTTTGTATGTTTTCACCCTACGCTTCTAGGGAACTTGTCGGCGCAGGCGCCCGAGCCGCGAGCGCTGAGTGCGGAACTTCAGCAGCCTGCCGGCGGTGCTGCTTCCGACAAGAAACCTTGTCGTGACTAGATGCAGCACGCTTAATCTGTTGAGCAGACTCGAAACAAAGTAAGGGCGCAACTAGCCACGAGTTGGTTCCTCCGCGCACAGGTTTTCCATACAAAGCAGGGTCGTTCGAGGAAGATAACTCAAAAATTAAAAAAGTGATTGCTCAAACTTTGGCAACTTAGCTTTTCTGTCATTTGCTCCCCGGCAAGGCAAGTCTTTGCTTGAACGACGCCTGGCCCATACTACAATCTTCTCCTCCCCCCCGGCAAACTTGTGTGCAGGAGAACCTTCTTTTCCTTTAAAAGAAAAAGAAAGAAGAGAGAATAATAATATGGAGCTCTTCGGCTCGTTACTACTTACCGGATGTAAGCGCTGCACAAAGTGTCAGATAATCACATGCAAGAAAGGAACTAATGCATGAAATGGACAAGCTGTGTGGAGAACATGGGTTTTTACTTATGCACGGGATCTGCGCCCGGCTTTGTACAAAGGATTACATGTAACAGCGACAAGACTTGTACAAAAGGTGGTTGCCGGAACGGGTCCCGGCAATCGCGCCTTATGGGAAAAACTTACGAAGATGTTCTATGTTCCAGGAGCTGCTAACTGGAATGCCATCTTCGCTCTCAAGGCGGACAGCGCCAGGCCTTGTGACTCGTCTCACCCGATAAGGGCCTTCCCACTTTGGCGTCAACTTGTTGGAATTCTTGGCGGACTGAACGCGCCGAAGAACAAGGTCGCCTTCCTTGAAGCTTCTGGCTTTAACTTTGCGGCTATGATAGCGGCGCAAAGCTTGCTGGTATCGAGCAGCTCGTACAGCAGCCTGAAGACGATCTTCCTCAAGGAGCAGCGCGCCGTCTTGCCGCAGCTGTTCTTGCTCAAGCTCATCATAAGCGAGCACTTGGGGTGATCCGTATACGAGTTCCGTGGGGAGAACTGCCTCTACTCCATAGACTAGAGCGAAAGGTGTCTGGCCAGTGGCTCGATTTGGCGTCGTTCTGATCGACCAAAGAACCACCGGCAGCTCCTCGATCCAGTTCCTTCCGCACCTGTGCAGCCTGTCGAAAGTTCTGGTCTTGAGCCCGCGCAGCACTTCAGCATTTTCCCTCTCTGCTTGACCGTTGGTTCTCGAATGAGCAACAGAAGCAAAGCAGACCTTGGCGCCAAGGTCTTGGACATACTGCATGAAGGTGCGGCTCGTGAATTGCGTGCCGTTGTCGGTGATGATCCTGTTAGGGATCCCGAAACGGCAAACAATCGACCTGAAGAACTTGACTGCTGACTGTGCTGTCACCTTCCTCACTGGCTGCACTTCCGGCCACTTTGTGAACTTGTCGATTGCGACGTACAAGTACTCAAAGCCCCCGACAGCTCGGGGGAAGGGGCCGAGGATATCGAGCCCCCAGACCGAAAATGTCCAGGATAAAGGGATTGTCTGGAGAGCTTGAGCTGGCTGGTGTATCTGTTTGGAGTGGAACTGGCATGCTTCACACTTGGTTACTTGTGCAGTTGCATCCTGGAGGGCTGTCGGCCAAAAGAAACCTTGCCGGAAAGCTTTGCCGGCAAGTGCTCTTGCGCCTATGTGGTGGCCACATATGCCTCCATGTATCTCTGCCAACAGCTTTTGTCCATCTTCCCGGCGAATACACTTCAATTTCACACCGTTGAGTCTTCTTCTGTACAGTATGCTATCGACAAACTGGTACATACTTGACTGCCGGGCTACTCTTTCCGCTTCTTCTTGCTCTTCGGGAAGTTCTCCTGTCTGAAGGAAACGGACAATCTGCTGTGCCCATGCTAGAGCCTGTGGCTCGACAACAAGGACTAAAGGCACATCTGCTGCTGCGGGAACATCTGCTTCTACGGCAAGGACTTGCGGCCCTGCCGGAGCTTGATGTTCCCCGGCAAGCTTGCCGGAGCAAAACTTGTCGGGAGCGTCTGCTTCAACGGAACAAACCATAAGGCTTGTCGGAGCAGACTGCCCCTCAGCATCTGTGGTGTTGATCTTGGGGACTTTCTTGGCGGCGGCTTCGGGGAGCTCTGCCAGAAAGTAGTCACCAGAAACCAACTTCCTCTTTTTGCTTTGTCCAGTTGATGGTGTTACGGATGGTTGAGTCAACTTAAGCACAAAGATCCCTGGTTCCACAGGTAACTTTAGTGCGGCGCACTTTGACAGGCCATCAGCAATATCATTCTGAGCTCTTGGGATATGCTCCATTTTTAGGCCGTCAAAGTGTTCCTCTAGCTTCCTCACTTCATCGACATACGCTTCCATCAACGGACTCTGGTAGTTCTTGTTCACTTGTCGGACGACAAGCTGTGAGTCACCCCTGACAATGAGCTTCTTAATCCCAAGGTCTGCTGCGATTCTGAGACCGGCAAGCAATCCTTCATATTCTGCAGTATTGTTGGTTGCTTGCTCTTTAGGAAAGTGCATCTGGACTACGTACTTGAGGTGCTCTCCGGTGGGTGCGACAAGCAGTACACCTGCACCGGCGCCTTGCGGCGAGAAGGCACCATCAAAGTACATCAGCCACTCTTTGCTTGCCTCTTTGACGGGGATGCTCATTTCTGGAATTTCTTCATCTGGGGTTGGCGTCCACTCTGCTATGAACTCTGCCAATGCTCCACTTTGGATAGTTGAGGTACTCTCAAACTTGAGAACAAAGCTTGACAGTTCCAGCACCCACTCGACAATCCTGCCCGTTGCTTCTGGATTTTGCAGTATCCTCTTCAGCGGAAAGCGAGTGACGACTGTGATCTCATGTGCTTGGAAGTAATGGCGCAGCTTTCTCGAGGCCATGAGGAGGCCGAAAAGCAACTTCTGCACACCAGAGTACCTTGATCTAGCCCCCTGCAGAAGGGAACTGACAAAGTAAACTGGGCGCTGCACCATTCTCCTTGGCTCCTGCGCAAACTCATGTTTGTCGGGACCAGAGCTTGTCGGCGAAGCCCCCTGCTTGTCGCTGGATGGATCTGCCGTGGTTGCTGGCTCATCATCTGCCTCCCTCTCCGCCACTAACACAGCACTAACCACTTGATTGGTTGCTGCTATATACAGCAGCAACTTCTCTTGCGGCTTAGGTGCGACAAGTGTTGGAGTGGAGGACAGGTATCTCTTCAAGTCCTGCAGCGCAGCCTCCGCTTCCGGAGTCCATTTCATTGGACCTGCCTTTTTCAAAATTTTAAAAAATGGCAGGGCGCGCTCAGCAGATCTAGAGATAAACCTGCTGAGAGCAGCCACGCAACTGGCAAGCCTTCGTACATCCTTGACGCGCTTTGGTGCTTCGATCTGCTCGATGGCTTTGATCTTGTCGGGATTGGCTTCAATTCCCCGCTGAGACACGAAGAACCCGAGAAGCTTGCCGGAAGGGACTCCAAACACGCACTTCTCGGGGTTAAGATTGAGGTTGATCTTGCGCACGTTTGCAAATGTTTCGTCTAAATCTTGAATCAAGGTCGCTTTGTCCTTGCTCTTGACCACTATGTCATCCATGTAAGCTTCCACATTTCTGTGTATTTGTGGCTCAAAAGCATGGTGAACTACTCTTGCGAATGTTGAACCAGCATTCTTCAAACCGAAAGGCATCCGTACGAAGCAGTATGTGCCACACGGGGTGATAAATGCGGTTTTCTCTTCATCTTCTTCTGCCATGAAGATCTGATGATATCCTGAGTATGCATCAAGAAATGAAAGCAAATCACATCCGGCTGTGGAGTCAACAATCTGGTCAATACGCGGCAAGGGAAATGGGTCTTTGGGACAAGCTTTATTAACATCAGTGAAGTCAATACAAAGTCTCCATTTCCCATTAGCTTTGCGCACAACAACAGGATTGGCCAACCACGTGGGATGGAGTACTCCTCTGACAAGGCCTGCTGCTTCCAACTTCTTGATTTCTTCTGCGATGAATTCTTGGCGCTCAACTGCCTGCTTCCTGACTCTCTGCTTGACGGGCCGCGCATGAGGACAGACGGCAAGGTGGTGCTCAATCACTTTCCTGGGAACACCGAGGATATCAGACGGTTGCCACGCAAACACGTCGACATTCGCCTGCAGGAAAGCAACGAGCGCGCTTTCCTATTTGGGGTCAAGAGTGGCGCTGATGGTGAAGGTACCACCAGTGCCATCCTCCTTGGCGGACACCTTCTTAGTCGCAGGTGGAGCTGCCATCGCCTTCTTGCACTTGCCGGTGGAGCTCGATGGTGCATCCTCGACGGTAGCGCAGCACTCCGAAGAGGTGCGCTTGCCGGAGTGGGCATCAGAGCTCTTGCCGGACTTGGTCTTCTTCTTCCCCCCGGGAGCTTCAGCGGCAAGGGTCCTTCGTTCTGCTGCAGCTGCTGCTTCCCGGTAGATCTTGTCGGCACAAATAAGAGCATCCTTCTTGTCACCAGGGACAGAGATGACACTTATTGGGCCTGGCATTTTCAGTATGTTGTACGCATAGTGAGAGGCTGCCATGAACTTGGCGAGTGCTGGGCGGCCAAGGATTCCATTGTAAGGTAATTGAAAGTCGGCAACGTCAAACGTGACCCTCTCAGTCCTGAAGTTCAGCTCACTGCCAAATGTTACCGGCAACGTGATCTTTCCCTTTGGCTTGCTCCTTCCCGGATTGATTCCTTGAAATGTGCCGGTCTCTTCGAGCTCGCTGTCAGGGATCTGGAGCTTCTGGAGCACCGCGGAGGTGATCAGGTTCAAGCCGGTCCCGCCGTCAACTAGCATCTTAGTGACCTTGAGGTTGCGGATTGTTGGTGAAACCAACATCGGCAAGCACCCGACCGCAGTTATGCGATCCGGGTGGTCCTCAATATCAAAGATGATAGGCGTGCTGGACCATTTCAGAGGCCTGCGTGACTCGACGGGTGGTTCTGCTGCATTAACCTCCCGCATCCACTGCTTGAGATGGCGGTGCGAGGCATGCAGAGAAGCACCACCGTCAACGCACAGGACCTCTGTAGCTTTCTGGAACTCCTGCTCATCGGTCTCCTCGTCATCCATATCTTCATCGTCGCCGTCATCTTCATCCTTGTCGCGGCCACGAGGAGGTCTGTCTCCTTGCCGCTGCTTGGCCTTGCCGCGGCGTCCTCCTCGGCCGGGACGTTTCTTGCCGAATCCACCAGCTCCTTCCTGGGCCTTCTCCTTGTCGCGCCGCTCGTATTCAGCTTTCTGTTGCTCAACAAGCTGCTCGACCCTCTTGCAGTACTGAAGATCATGGCCCTTGGTGCGGTGAATCTTGCAATACTGCTTGTTGGTGCCGTCCTGCTTGTCGGCGACCGCCACCTCCGCGGCAACCTCCTTGCCGGAGTCACCAGCTTTGGCTTCCTTGGCGCCGCCACCATTGCCGGACTGCTCAACAACTAGCACTTCTTTGCCTTTCCTCCTTCTGTTGTTCCGTCGCCGGTTTTTCCTTGTCGGGGTGGCATCTTCGCTGTCAGATCCTCCCGCTCCTATATTTTCTCCGGGGAGTCTCCTCCCTTCCTCAGCACGCGCGCACTTGTCGGCCAGTGCATATAACTCACTGACGTCCCTGATCTTGCACATCGCCATTTCCTCCCGCATCCTGCGGTTCCGCATGTTCTGATGGAACGCGCTGATCACCGCGGCAGGGTGGACGTCTGGGATGTTGTGCTGCACGCTACTGAATCTCTGAATGTACTTGCGCAGGGGCTCTCCTTCCTTCTGGGCGAGCAAATGAAGATCACTCTCCTGGCCATGAGGCTTGTGTCCGCCGGTAAAGGCGCCGGCAAACTGATGGCACAGATCAGCCCAAGAGGATATGGAGTTGTCCGGCAAGTGCATGAGCCAGGACCTGACATTGGGCTTGAGCACCAGCGGGAAGTAGTTGGCAAGGATCTTGTCATCTCGTCCCCCGGCAGCTTGCACCGCAATGGTGTAGATGCTGAGGAACTCTGACGGATGCATCTTGCCGTCGTACTTCTCCAGTACGTCTGGCTTGAAGTTCTTTGTACCGGGCCACTGGACTTGCCGCAGCTCATGAGTGAACGCAGGGCAACCTACCGCATACGGCAGATCGCCTGGTTCCCCTGGCGCATGCATGTCAACAGAGGGCCCAGCGCGCTTGTCGGATTGACGTCGCGCTTCTCTTCGGCGCTCGATGCGGGTTCGAGCGTCTTCTTGTTGTCGATCATGAAGAACTTGGCGCTGATCACGACGAGCTCGTGGATCCGACGATGCAGTGGAGTCGCTGTCGAGGTGGATCCGACGAGTCAGCGATCTTGGCCTTCGGGGCGGTGATTGCATGGTAGTTGCACCTCCACCCGTTTCGTCGCCACCGGCTCGCGTCCGGCGGTCCTGCCGCGGCGGCGACGCGCTCGGCCGCCGTGGAGTGTCGCCGTTGGCGTAGCCGATGAGACTCTGGATGGTGGCTCTCCATTTGTCGATCTTGTCCGACGTCGGAGGGTAATCTAGGAGAAGTTGAGCTCACACCAAAGCTTCTGCTGGGGTAGTGGGTGGCAGTGGCGGACGACGCGAGGAGCGGGACGTGCTCGAACTTCTAATTATGTTAGAAGGAGCAGTATCCCGTCCAGGCGACCGTGCCCCGCTTGTGCCAGCATGCTGGCGTGCATGCTGGTCTTGAGCGCCCCGAGAGCCACCAGCTTGGCCTTGGTCTAACATGCGCATGGTGCTGCGAGCACCATGGTGCTGTTGATCTTGCGCCTCCTAAGAGTGGCGCGGAACATGTACAGTCGCCGAGGTTTGTGCAGCCTTGTCCTTGGACTTGGCAGCACTATGAGCACCCTCATCGACGGCTGTTCTTCTGCCGGCGTCCACTCCACCACCCGTTTTCTCCAACGGTGGTGGAAATGACGTGGACGGAGCGGCTGCCGCCGAAGTCTTCTTCTTCGGTGGCATATTGATGAAGGGAATGAAGATCGAGCTCGTGTGATCGCCGGATTAGGTTCACGCAATCTCGACGTCCCCTACCTGGCGCGCCAAAGATGTCGGGGATAACTGATCCACGAACACCTATGGGGCCGGCGGACCGGGCCCCTTTTGGTTCGGCGGGGGGCGGAGATCGCACGAAGAGCAGATCGAGGCGAGCCACACGAGCGGTTTACCCAGCTTCGGAGCTCTCCGGAGAGATAACACTCCTACTGCTGCTTGTCTGGTTGTATTATCTGGTGTTCTTGTTCTCCAAAGCGAGAGTGTGATGTTCTCTGGGCTACGGATGGATCGAAGCAAACTGTCTGAGGCTCCGAACCTATCAGCCGAACCTCCTCTACGTTGCGCATGGGCCTCCTTTTATACGCTAAAGGGGTCACCGACAGGTGGCAACGCAGGGGAGCGTAAAAACATAAAAAGCGAGGTAGTTGATACAGTTGCTTGTACAGTGCACCCTACCTAACCCTGACGGCAGGGGACAAGGGCATTAAATGCCCATCTGAGTCGCCCGAACAGTGCAGAAAAGGACCATTAGGGGCGCCACCGTTCGCCATGATGGCAATCTTGTCAGCTTCGCATGCCACTGCGCACCGCTGGCTGCACAGCCTCCCACCACGTATGCCCGGAGAGGCCTCCAGAGAGACACGTTGGTGGATGCGCTGGAGCGTGGACGCAGAGTGGCCGCCTGCCGCGGCAAGCGCCTTGCCGCTGTTGTTATCTTGTCGGGTCGGGAAGCTTGTCGCTCACCGGGCTTCGAGGTACCCTGGTTTGTCTTCCCGGCAAGCTCCTCTTGCCGGGGCCTTGTCGCCTTGCCGGAGCGCGTGGCGCGTCACGGCAAGTTCATTGGAGCGCCTTGGTTGGCCTTCCCGGCAAGCTCCCCTTGCCGGGGTCTTGTCTCCTTAGCCTAAATACTTTGTTCTTGGATGGCTCCAAGGGAACCTTGGGGGATCTTGTCGATCACCCGGCAAGCCTTTGCCGCGGGATGCTGCAACTGCCCGTGCACAAGTTTGGGGTACTAGGGTACCCCTAATCTAGTATACCGACACAACTCCTATAAAACCTTGCGCTTGGATCTTTGCCTCTTCGGGAGGTTCAACAGTTCGTACTCGTGTGAACCTTGCACTTGGCTCTTCGCATCTTCGGAAGGTCCAACAATGATGATACTACAGTACAATATGCTTCTGGCAATCTGACACCAATTGAACTGCTGCACGTCCACCGCGAGGGCGAGGGCGAGGGCGAGGGAGAGGGAGAGGGAGAGGGCACTGTAGTCAAAACCCTCTCCTCATCCCATGAACCACCGCGCGCGTGGGCGAGGGAGAGGCGTAGTAAGCAAGCTTCTCCTTGTTCGGTGAGTTGACATGACACATCAAAGCAGTACTAGTACTAGTAGTCCATACTGTGTCCTTTCCGATTAATATGGCTTAATTTGAAACGAGAAAAATACACTGGCCGTCAACGTATGTAACAATGCGCTCTTTACGGTCACTATATATAGTTTTGCGGTGATTATACGATCACTATCTCATCGTAGAGCACCGTATTGCACCCTACTAACCGGACACATAGTCGACGTGACACTTTGTTAACTGGTTAAATTGTCACCTGGTTTTTGGGTCCCACCTGTCAGTTGGCAGAGCAAAGAAATCAGTTAAACAGAACTTTACGCAGGTGCGACACGAGTCCAACCCTTGCGCGCGAACCGCCCTGGCTGTGTATGTGAGTGCATGCACGTGTACTCGCTTGGTCTTCCAACAAAGAGTGTACATCGGCTATAAAACAAAGAGTGTAGTACATGATGTACATCTACACTTCCAATGCATTTAGCCTTTAATCTAAATCGCTATTGATTGACTAATGCACCAACTTGTGCTGTGGTATAGGCTACATGTCTATCCTTAATTACAGCATGCAACGGCCTTCATTTAATCTTCTTCTCTCAATGGTCGCATGCACACATAAGTCTGCTACTTTTGGGCGTTAATTATGCCCTGGTCAATGTGTAAATCTCTAAATGTACAGTCTTTCACGGACGTAGGGAGTAGGTTGAGCACTTGAGCGTGAGCATGTGTGTTGCGTCGTGTGCTGTGTGCCACATGGGTGCGTGAGTGTTGCATGCGTCCATGTGTACGTGTGAGTGTTGCATGTTGCATGCATGCATGGGGCTTACTCCCTCCCATTGACATGTTCATATTTCAAGATTCCTCTATTCCCTCCATATGGTGATACTCCCTCTGTTCCCAAATATGGAGTAAAAGCCTCCCTATGTTCCGAAATACAGAGTATTTGTCTTTCTACAGATTTCAACAAGTGACTAGGTACGGAGCAAAATAAGTGAAGTGAGCGTAGAGGCATAGGGATACTGTAGAAAGGAAGTCCTCGCGATCCATCATTCCCCATCTCGGCCAGAGAGAACTATTCAACTAGTCTTCGCAGTGAAGTGACAATACATGCTGCAGCAGATGGGACATGTAATTAATAAGCTGAACCAGCATGTTGGTGTTACTAAATCAGCCTTACCCAGTACTGCCATCATGTTTGCCAGTAGAGCACGCTTTCGCAAATATGCCTACGCACCTCTGTCCTCCATTAACTGACATATGGGCCCTGTTGTGGTAGACCCACATGTCATCAGTGTAACTATTTACACTCCGAAGGACGGTATATCCTGGTAGTAGTACTAGTAGAATTGAGATTTAATGCACTTTCTTCCCCGTCTTCCACTCTTCTTCCTCCTCTCTTCTTCTTCCTCCTCTCTTCCCCATCGTCGACCGCACACCATTTACCCCCGCTCACTGCTCGCCCGCCCGCGCCATCTTCCTTGGTAGCTTGCATGTACCATATCCCCCCGCTCACTGCTCGGCCACACGAGGAGAAGCTTCTTCGCTCGCCCGCCTGAATCCACTTCCCCGCTAGCTCGCAGGCACCGAAAACCCCAATGGCAGAACCAACTGACACGCAGAGCCGCGATTGGAATTCCCTCCCCGATGTTCTCTTGGAGCAGATCTATAATCCTATGGACCTACTCAGCACCGTCTGTCTGGCCGCATGCTCGGTGTCTTTGTACCGTCTACTCGTCTGCAACCGGCCGGCTCTTTTCAAGACACCCTGCTTGGTGATGCCCGATCCTCGCAGGTGGCCCAAAGACCGACTTGATGATCCTACGGAGGTTGCCGTGGTGCCCCTCGACATGCTACCACTACCCGCCCACCTGTCCTTCATGCGCGGCCACTACTGGGCAGGCATGAAGGCCACCTAGATCGTCCTCATCCACCAATCCGGTAGTCCGTGGCGTCTCATGGATATCTACACCCAGCGAGAGATCACCCTTCCATCGTTGGATACCGCCGCCATCAAGCCTCGCGGCCCGCCGGACACTCCTGCCTACTACGCACGAGACGCGTCAAGCTTGTGGCTCGACCTCTGTTTGCTAAAAGTTGTAATCTGCGAAGTGCCCACACCATAAGAGGACTACATGGATTACAAGCTCATTGCCTTGTTCAACATGGGATTAGTCTATCTGGAATCCGGTCGCCATACATGGTTATGGATCATCATCAATCCCGTTGAGGCAACATTTCTGTCTCATGCTATAGTGCATGATGGCATCGTTTACGCAGTCGACACACAGATTGGCTGCCTATACTGATGGAATCTATCGTCGTGTAATTGTTCTATCTCATCTCATCTTTACCTTATGAATACGACTGCCTATTCATTGTTACAAATTTAGAATACATATCATGTCTATAACCACATCATTGCTATATGTTCCTCTCATTTCCTAGATTTTTATGACCACACATGTTATTGTTAGAGTTGATATGAGAACAATTGGCATCTAATGATTGTTAAATACATATTATGAGCATAACATCATGATTGCTATATGTTACTCTCATTTACAAGATTTTTATAACAACGCATGTTATTGCGAGAACAGTAGTAGTAAGTGCTATGGTAGAGTATGAGTAGGCGCTGTCATAGCTGTTTTCCTCTCATTGTTACATGATGTTTGAACCATGACATATTGCTAGAATATGAAAGCCATTGGCTTATCTTTTTAACTTGGGGTATGATTATGACCACAACATTGCAATTCTCTGTCTATGATTGTTTATTTTTGTCCTTTTGGTCTCCAATTTGAATTGTTGCAGCAGATGCAAATGCGCCGGCCTTCATGATTCTAGGACCTGGAATCATACCAGCCGATGGGTGGTGGTTTATCGCTCGTTCAGCTGACGGCGGTCATTTGATGCTCATTCACACGTACCAAATTGACCAAACCATTACATCAAACCACATGCAGTACAATGCATGGGGCGTTCGTGACATTGATGGCTATGGCTGCTTCCTGTTCGAGAAAGATCCCAGCTCCATTGGGCTAGGCGTATTCAACTGGAGGCGGGTTTACAGCCTCGGGAACCACTCCTTGTTCCTCGGGCTCAATTATCCGATCATCCAACCAATCATCGATCATATCACTGGCGTTGATTACCGTGCTATGCAACTTCCATTTGTGAGGGGGGACTGTGTTTACACATCATACCATGGGTTTCATGAATCACCATATCCAGAGATTCGTCGACACAACTTGTTGCTAGATAATCTTCAGTGTGTGAAAGGCATCAAGCTTCCATGCGATGGATGGCTTTTGCAAACCCGACATGCGGCGATGTCGTTCATGCCAACAGCAAATATGCACAACTTGATTCGTGCTGATATCTAGACCGAGCCATGTATTCTGCTACTATAGCATGACCCTTTTTTGTTGGATATTATGTACTATTGTTAGTTTGAAGCACTCCTCTGGTTGGAAGGATAGATACCTTCCTGGGATCAAGTGCATCCTATCTCACCTGCGTAGGATGTACTGATAATGATGATGGAGATGCTGTGCAGAAGCCATATATATATATATATATGTATGTATGTATATATATATATATATATATATATATCAGTTAGGCTTCAAGTGCGTACTTGTTAGTTAAACCTATGTATAAATTGTGACACTAAATATGACTAGTAAGTAGTATAGTAGTAGTACTAGTATACGTCGGTCAAATTATTCATCATGCCCACACATTGAATTGACGTGACAACACGCTGCATGTGAGGGGACACAAGAATCTCGGCGGCGTGTTCGCGTATTCTGGACTTCAGATTTGGAATACCACTTATCTGTCGAAATCTTTCATCATTCACTTAAAACAGTCGATTGATCATACATTGAGTAGCATATAACTGGAATTACCATTGCAAGTCGAAGAAGGATTGACTGGTGCTGCTGGATGGCGTCAAGTTTGATCCCACAGATTAGGAGCTGATCGAGCACCTTGAGGCCAAAGTGAGTCCTGACAGCGCGAGATTTCAGTCTCTCATCTATTTGTTCATACCAACCATCGACAGCGAGCACGACATATGCTACACCCAACATGAGAAACTTCCAGGTAAGACACCAATCGGCCGTCTACTTGCACAAACATATTCCTTTGTTTATAGCTCTATTTTTCTTTTTAGACGCAGACCTAGTGAAGCAATTACAATTTGATAGTTAATAAAAAGTGAAACAAGTGATTGCAACATGCCAAAGATGTTATGAAAATGCCAACTACGTACACTAAAACCTGTATTCCACAATACTGCAGGTATCACACTGAGTGGCCTAAGGAAGCATTTCTTCCAGCGCAATTCCAGGGCATTCAAAAGGGACACGTGGACGCATCGCAAGATACAGTCGGAGTGCGGCATGCACGCGATGTGGCACAAGACTGGCAATACCTTGCCGGTGATGGTCAACGGCCGACAGACGGGCAACAAAAAAGGTTCTGGTGCTGCACACCAACAAGAACTTTGACCAGCAGAGGACCAACTGGGTGATGCACCAGTACCACCTCAGGCACTTGGAGCAAGAGAAGGAGAGGGAGCTGGTCCTCTGCAAGATTTTCTACCAGACGAACACTAGGGCCAGGAGTAAAAAGATTATAAGTTAGTTTGGTATTGGTAGTTGTACTACCTTGTCGTCCGCAAATTGGTATTGTTATTAACGATCTTTTGGTATGAACTTGCATTTTCTTCCAACCATCATGCCGAGGGTCAACGTGGATATAAAGTTGAATCATTTGTTTCGAAACAAATTTTCAGGCACCTGATTTTTGTTTGATGTGTAGCATAAGCACCTGCCGTTCGAATTCCCAGTTCTCCAATTTTCCTAAACAAGTGCATGCACTTATTATCACGATGAAAAAAAAATATCCCTGCTGCATCCCAGTTATCGGTCTGTACTTGCAGAATTCTCTTGTTTATTGAGCACTTATATTGTTTTTTTAGGTCGAGCAAGTTTGAACTGGGCTGTAGACTGCCCAGGGTTGGTTTTGTTTTTAACAGGCCCAGCCCATGACGACAACGGGGAACAAAGATCCAGCAGGTATCTACTGGCCTCTGGCCCGCCAGCGTTAGTTATATTTTGTCTTACAATATTCGCAGGCAGTTTTTTTACTGAATCAAACACATAGCCCAGTTCTATTTTCCTCTTGAAATGCATGTGCTACATCCGTTTTCTAATCTCTACCTATAGTTTTACTGTTCATATACACGTATCATTATATTGAAAACACATAAAATTCCCTTATCATATTTACATCCTTATTTTTGTTGTTTTTCCCACCCAGCGCTGAATTTTTTACCACTGGTTTTCCCTTAAACCAACTCAATTGTCCCACGTCTTATTTGCTTACAAAAACAAAACGATTTTTTTGGCAAATCAATAAGTTCTTAAAAAATGTTTATCATTTCGGGATTACAACAGTTCAGACTCCACCGAAATATGCAAAATAACGTTGAACTTTTTGACCGTGGTCCTGGGCAGAAAATGGGCTGTAATAAATTACTTAAGAATTAGCAAATGGGCTGCAAATTATAAAAAATAGCAAATTGGCTTTATGTTGTCTGCCACAGATTTGGATGCTGACTTGTGGGCCTACTAAGTTCATGCGTACACAAGGTTTCTAAAAAAAGAAACTTAGTCAACAATCGACTCTACCAGCGTCAGACCATTAGATGTCAATCTAACGGCATTCGTGCTTATTCAGTCTCTGATCTTCCTGCCCCAGCCGCCCAAACCAGCGCCGTCGGAACCGCCTGCTCCCGCCTCCCGTGGCCGGCTGTGCTACCGGGCAGGCCTCACGGCCCCATCATACTTGCATGCCTGGCTTGTCTATCCCTCTACTCACCCACACCTCCTGTTATTTTCCTGCGATGACAGCCGAACCAGTCAACCCTCATACTCTTCACCGCGTGGGCAGCCACTGCCATGTCTTTCCCGGCTCTGTGTCGTTCCCTTCGTAGGCCTCGCCGTCATCCACATCCCTGGTGCTCTCGGCGCGACATGGTCAATGATGTCCATCCAATGGCTATAGTGCTTCTTAAAACTCTGGTCTTCTTGCTCTAGCCGCCCAAAGCAGCGCCGGTCTTGCCGCATGCTCCTGCCTCCCGTGGCCGGCTGTGCTGCCGCGGAGGCCTCACCGCCCCCATACTACTCCCACCGCTGTCCAGGCCATCCCTCCACTCACCCACTCCCACTTTTATTCTGCGGTGACGGCAGCCTCACACCACAGCCGAACCAGTGAACCCTCGTACTCCTCTCCGCGTTGGGCATCCACTACCGCGTCTTCCTTGGCTCCGCATCAACCCCTTCCCAGGCCTCGCCGTCATCCACCGCCGTGGTGCTCTCGACGCGGCATGGTCAATGTGGTCAACGACTGACTTCCATCATAAGAGTACTGTACTTGGATAGGCTGACAGCTGGGTCCATGGCAGCCGCAAGGAAGTGCCTCCTTATTACGCGCAAAATAATTATTCCTCCACCTGACAGCAAGGACCCACCGGACAGGCCACCAGTATTTTGCAAAAAAAAACGTTTCCCCCCTGACTGCTGGGACCCACCGGATGGGCCACCGTATTTCGCGAAAAAAAATGTTTCCCCCTGACTGCTGGGACCCACCAGATAGACCATCGTATTTTGTGAAAAAAACGTTCCCCCCGCTGTCAGCTCAGACCCACCGGAAGTGCCTCCTTATTACGCATAAAAAAATGAATACTCCCCCTGCTAGCTGGGACCCACCATGGTGGTAGGCTGACTTGTGGGTCTACTAAGTTGACGGGGACGGAGGGATTTTTCAACTTAGTCAATATGAACGATTCTAGCTCCGGTGACCGTACAATGTCAATCCGACGACCGTCGTGCTTCTTCAATCTCTGCTCTTCCTGCTCCAGCCGCTCAAACAAGCGCCGGCGGGACTGCCTGGTCCCTCCTCCCCGCGGCCGACTGTGCTGCCGTGCAGGCCTCACCGCCCCACCATTCTCCCATCGCTGGCCTAGCCATCCCTCTACTCACCCACATCTGTTGTTGTTCTCCGGCGATGGCAGACGAACCAGTAAACCCTCGTACAGTCGTACTCCCCTCCGCGTGGGAAACAACTGCCGAGTCTTCCCTGCCTCTGTGTCGTTCCCTTCCTAGGCCTTGCTGTCGTCCACCGCCCTGGAGCTCTCGGCGCAGCCTGGTCAACGTGGTCAATGATCGACATGCATCTGAAGTGGACTGTACATGGAGAGGCCGACAGATGGGTCCACGGCCGCACGCAAGGAAATGAATCCTTATTACGCGCAAAATAATGATTCCTCCACCTGACATCAGGGACCCATCGAAAGGGCCTCTGTATTTTGTGAAAAAACATTACCACCGCTGATATCTCGGACCCACCAGCTATATCATCGCACACAAGAAAGTGCCTCCTTATTACGCACAAAAAATGAATACTCCCCCTGTTAGCTGGGACCCAGTATAGTGGCAGGCTAACTTGTGGGCCTACTAAGTTAACGGGGACAGAGGGCTTTGTCAACTTAGTCAATATGCACAATTCTAGCTCCAGTGACCGTACGATGTCCATCCAACGGCCGTAGTGCTTCTTCAACTTCTGGTCTTCTTGCTCCAGCCGCCCAAACCAGCGCCGGTCGTGCCTCGTGCTCCTGCCTCCCGCGGTCAGCTACGATGCGGTGGAGGCCTCACCGCTCCCTACTACTCCCACCACTGGCCAGACCATCCCTCTACTCACCCACACCCCCTGTTATTCTACGGCGACGGCAGCCTTACACCGCAGCGAACCAGTGAACCCTCGTACTCCTCTATGCGTGGGCATCCACTGCCATGTCTTCCTCGGCTCTGCGTCGTCCCCTTCCTAGGCCTCACCGTCGTCCACTACCCTGGTGCTCTCGGCGCGGCATGGTCAAGGAATGGCTTCCATCAGACGTGGACTGTACGTGGAGAGGCTGACAGCTGGGTCCACGGCCGCAGCAAGGAAGTGCCTCCTTATTACGCGGAAAATAATGATTCCTCCACCTGACAGCAGGGACCCACCAGACGGGCCACCGTATTTCGTGAAAAAAATGTTTCCCCCCTGACTGTTGGGACCCACCAGCCACACCCACTACAAAAAATACACTTCCGTGATGATACGTGTTTGTCACAGTAGGTCACGTTTTTTGTCATGCATGTACATCCATGACAAATTTATGACAGAATCAAGATAGTCATACCTGTGTTGTCGTAGAAGTGTTCCATGACATTACCAAAATTATCATCACGGAAGTGTCCACTTCCATGACGATAAATCGTGTGTCAGAGAAGTGCTTTCGTCAAGGGTGATCGACACGTGGCATCCATCGTAACGGAATGCCGTTAAGCTATCGGGTCGGGTTTTGGATCCGATAACCCGTTAACAGCCCCGACCAATGGGGATTTTCCATGTGTAAAATCATCATTGGCTGGAGGAAATACGTGTCGGCTCACCGTTGGGACAGATGTCATCCGCTCATTGGACCGAAGTCGCCTATGATACGGCGACACGTGGCCGGCCCGTTTGACTTGGTCAAAAGGTGGCGGCCCGGCCCACGGAAAGCCTATTAACGTCCTGTTCGCATATAGCCCATTTACAGCCCGCTAACCCAGGGCCCGTTACGCCCTATCCGAATTAGGCCCAGTAGCGTCATCTGGGCCATCCAATATGATTCAGCCCGTTTTAACTTCCGGCCCATGTGTGGCCCATGACTTCTTTCGACCCATATGAGGACCTTTGTAACTCTTGGCCCATTAACGACCCGTGGTGAAACTGGCCCATAATGAACAGTGTATCACTTTATACCCATTAATGGCCCGCTATTCCATTTGGCCGTTTCCAGCCCAAGTTATCTTTTGGCCTTCTCAGGGCCCATTGATTCTTGGGCTCATTTGCAGCATTCGGTTATATACGGCCCATCACTATCATTTTCTGCTTGTGGGCCAAATTCAGCCCGTCGTTACAGTCAGCCCGTTTGCGGACCGTTAATACGTTGGTCCGTTTTCATGTAAAAATACGTTGGGCTGTTTTCATAGAGTTATCAAATACGACCTATTAACGGCCCGTTATGGTCCACGAATAGTATGACCCATGATTGGCGAAATGATGATACGCCCCGTAGAAGGCCCATGGATCATACGACCCATATGAGGCCCATGGATAGTATGGCCCATAGAAGGCCCATGGATCATACGTCCCATAGAAGGCCCATGGACCCTAAGGCCCGTATAGAAGGCCGATGGATCCTACGGCCCGTATAGAAGGCCAATGGATCCTACGGCCGGACAAAGGCCCATGGATCATACGGCCTGCAGGAGGCCCATGGTTACAACGGTCCGTGTGTTGCCATGATTATTTTGGCCTAGTTACCAAAAATAGGCTATTGTGGCCACTAAAAAAACACAGAAAAAGAACTGCAGTGACTACAAGCAAACAACTAAACAAGACAATAAGGAAATAAATAAGCAAGCAATTAACGCTAGCCTATTACCGCTATTACACATATTACATCCATTGGGCATCAAAGTTCGCCACCAGTGCAAATATAGGGAACAAAGCAGCATATTACATACACTGGCCGTCAAAATTGGCCACCAGTGCAAATAAACGCGGCAGCAAAACAAGAGCATAACTAAAACAACTTCAGAAGAGCTCAAGAAACGTTATCCTGGGTATCCACCATGCTGGCAATAAGCTTAGCAAGCTGATTAGCTTTGTCCTGTTTGGCGCTAAAATCCTGCAACGCTTGCTGTTGCACCAGAAAGTATGCATCTCAATGCTCCAGGGACTTCCGCAGTCCTTCTACTTCTTGTCACAGCACAACTGATCGATGTCTTTCAGCTTGTAGTTAAGACTCAAGAAACCGAACTGATTCAGACAGTGAGTTTGAATAGCTTGTGCAAGCGGTAGTGGCCAGTAACTCGAACACTAAACCAAGATAGGACTTTGGGGTTGTCTCACTGTCTTCAAGATAGTCTTCCTTAGCTGTTTTATCAGCTTTGTTGGAGACCAACAAGGATGTGTCACTATCCTGAACCTTATCTGCATTACTTCCTTTACCGTTTCTTAATAAGGCACTCTTCCCCAATATTCTGTCAGCATTATAAAAGAAGAAACAAGTAGACACATAACAAGTTTAGCATGTACTAGTATATGAAACTCATTTTGGTGAACCAGTTCATTAGTAAGGTGGACAGGATTAAACTACCAAGTCTTATATTGCCAAGTACTAGTACATAATAAAAGCATCAAACAAACATATATCTATGTCTTATGGTCACTGCATTGTCTTGCCAAATCAAAATAGAGACACGGTTCAAATCATATCAGTTCAAGACAAAGCAGCAGTGAAAGAATACAAAGCATGGGAAACTACACGGCACAACAAGATTTCAGATGAGTACCACAGGTCTACATGTACAACAACACTATTGGCTCTGTTGTGATGCTAGTAATGTGCATGATATGAAAGTCAACTGTATACACAATTGAAATTGAAATCAACAGAGCTATTGATAAGAGCAAACCTGTTAAAGAAACATGCGTGAACATACCTGCTGTGCCATTGGAGTTTTGGTTGGATCCTTCAATTTAAAAATAAGTTTGTATGAGTAAATACAGTGATACAAGAGCAAAGCAATCATAGTTAAAAAAGGCGCGCCTAAGCGAGCGCTTAAGCGCACCTAGGCTCTAGGTGTTGGCAAAACGCATTGCGCATAACAACGCATAATCTGTGCATAACTGCGCATAAGCATGCGCTTTGGTCAGTAAAGCGCAAGGCGGTGGCAAAATGCACAATTAACGCCTAGTGCTTTTTTGAACTATGATAGCAATGGAATCTTAAATTAGAACAGTTGTTCTTTAGGTTTAGGCACTTGTTCTATATGAACAGAGTACAGTAAGACGCAAGAATATAATACTTAAAAATAGAAAATGAGCTCATAGACCTTACCACATTCTTGGTTCGGGACCAGTACAGAACAAGGCGTTCCCAGTCATCGTCTAGTAAATGTGTCTCAGGAGAATGTAAGGGAATTTGATGAGTTTCTTTGCCACTGAAGTACGTTTTCTTCAGGTAATTCCGATACTGCCACCAAGCATTCTTGAAGATAGCAGAGGTATTAGCACAGGTTACCTCATCCTGAGTTTCCAAATTGGTCCTTCTCTATAGAGAAAAATGGGAAAATTTGCTGTATTATAACCATCATGGAGGTAGGATGTATGGGACGAAGCAAAGTAATTGCCATGAATAACATTACTTACACATAACTCCTGGACAAACACCTGCAACTAGCATTTTCCTTCATCTTCAGTATAATATTTC
Source organism: Triticum dicoccoides (assembly GCF_002162155.2). Classification (NCBI taxonomy): domain Eukaryota; kingdom Viridiplantae; phylum Streptophyta; class Magnoliopsida; order Poales; family Poaceae; genus Triticum; species Triticum dicoccoides. The sequence goes on from NC_041381.1 coordinate 417,488,851, forward strand.
CAAGATGGGAAGATACACACACACGATTTAACAACATCAAATGTGATAGATGCTAAACTACGACTAGCTGGTTGTGCTTCCTCCACAGGAATAGGCGTACTAACTGGTGGAGTTGAGGTTCGCCTTGATAGTACCGGCCCTTTGAGCACTGGAGCTGCCTTACTAACTGCTCTTGTTTGGGAGCTCTGTGGTGGAGATGGTGCTGTGTCAACAGGAACTGGGTTACTATCGGCTGGGGTTGGGGTTAGATTGGGTGAAGCTGGTTCTCTGTCCATCGCAGTAGGGGTACAATCTGCGAGAGTTTGGGTTATGTGTGGTAGGGCTGGTTCTTGTGCATGTACAACCGTGGTGCTATCTCCAGCAAGAGGTAGCACTATTTTATTTGAAGACCGTGTTTTTATTCTGCTAGATACTGGCATCACCGGCTCCAATTCAAATGGCTGATAAACAGGAAACATAGTTGAATGCACAGACATTGTATGAGACACAGATGCAATAGATAGTGTGGAAAAAAGTGGGCATGAAATAGTTGACATGTATATTGTTTAACTAAAATGGATAGCATGACATAATTTCACATATATGATGTCTATCTAAACTGGATAGCATAGCATAACATAATTCAAAGATATGATGAATAACTAAACAAGACCACATGACATAATTCACCTACATGTTATCTAAGTAATCATGATCGCATCATTTAATTCACATATGTGATTTATATGCTAAACACAGGGCATTCGATATGATGTCTAAACTAAGAACATGGTGTTGAATATTGTGTATATGATGTCTAAACTATGCAATGCAAGACACCGTATGCATGATTTGAGCAGTATAACCATGCCAAGTTAGAGCATACACCTCAGTGGGGGAATAGGACTGGTCATCTGTCTCTGAATCCATCTCTGAGGAGCTATCGGGGCCCAACAAGAGATCTGCTTCGACAGGTAGCACTGTCTGCTGTGAAGGCCTTGTTTTCACTCCAGATTTTTTCATCTCCCACCCAAATGGCTGATTCACAGGAAGAGTAGTTTAATGTACAAACATTTTCGACAAATGGAAATGTAATGAATAAAAGGATGGGCAAGATATCATTCAAATATATGATGCCTGGTTAAACAGGATGGCATTGCACATTTCACATATATTATGGCTGGCTAAAAGACATGAGACTGCATAATTCACATATATGATATAGAAACTAAACAGCTGGCATTACAGAACATGTCTAAACTAAGCAGATGACATATATGATGTCAAAAGTAGGCACTGCAAGGCAACATATGCATGATATGACTAACATCATCATGCCAAGGTAGAGCAAACACCTTGGGGGGTAAATAGGAGTGGTCAGCGGCGTCTGAATCCGCCTCAGAACAAATATCTTCCTCTGTATTACAATCTGGAGAGGGGTGGGGAGGGTTTGCCATTGAACCCTCCATGGAGCGATGTCTGCATGAAATTGTATTGCCGTGCAAAACTCTTCTCTTTTTCTCTACATGTTCAGCATGACTGTGTACAATATCTGACATGCATACGAAAAAATATGGTGAGATTATGTAAGGTGAGCATGCATAAATTTAGAGTGATGGTAACAACCAGTGGATCGACGTTTTTCTGTTAAACCAAAATAGCCCTAATGGATCGACGTGAATGTATAGTAATAAGTGATGCAACAAGTGTACAACCTCTTTGTCGCAGCCGTGTCGCTCAGCATCATTTGGTTGGTCGCTGAAGCAGTTGAGGCAGAGGTGGCTGTCGGAGGTGTGGAGGAAGATCTGAGGAATCTGTAGACGGCATCCAGGGCATTACTCTGTTGTGATGGATCGTTCTGTTGTTGGAGCAGCTCCGGTGAGCCGTAAGACATCAAGGCTGAAGCAGCACAAGACAGACATCGTCAATCTCAAGTGGGATTCTAATAACATCTCCAATAGATGATGTAAAATGGATGTAAAATTATCATCACCAAAAACCACCCGACTATAACAGATGTGGTAAAAACTGTTGACTCTGAACTTAATTGTCGAAACTAAAATTTACTATGGAATCTGAATGCTACTGTCGAAACTGAACGCAATGGTAGCAGAGAGGCACTTGACATGTAGTTTAGGGAGGGCCTGTAGTTTATCTTCAACCTGCACCCCCCTGAGCCGCCAGCCACCACCGGCCGAACCGCCGGCCCCAGCGCCGCCTCGCCGCCCAGAAACAACTCACCACCGCCGCCCCGGCAAGCCCTCTAGGCCCCCCGCCCCCCCCGCCCCCCACCCTGAACCCTAAGATA
>NC_041381.1:417491453-417502763 GCF_002162155.2 Triticum dicoccoides
GGTGGTTCTTCCTTAACTCCGGCGAGCCCCCCCCAACCCCTGAAAATCAACTAACCCAAAAGTCGATTCAGTCGACTGAAGTGTGGCTTAATCGAAGCAGAGCAGCAGCACGAGTGAGGGAGAGAGCAGCAGCAGCAGCTGGGCGAGCGAGCGATCGAGCGAGAGCTGGAGCAGCAGTAGCAGCGCGAGCGAGAGCTGAAGCAGCAGCAGCAGATCTAGCTGGTATGACTGCCGCCGCCGAAGGGGCCTCGCACTGGGGGAGAGCCGCCATGGAGTTGTCGCCCGCGGAGCTGGCTTCAAGGTAGCCGCTCCATGGGGGTGCGGGATGGAGCACCGTCGGCGCCGGGAGGTCGAGTTAAGGAGAAGGTGTGATGCGATGAGTGTACAACCTCTTTGGTGGCGCCGAGTAGGCCTCGGCTTCGTCGGAGGAGTCGGTGAGGATGATGCGGTTCCAGTGGAGCAGGTTAAGGCGGCGCTGTGGGGATGGAGCAGCTGCGATAGACGAGGCGATCGTCGGAGCAGCTCCTTGGAGGTGGAGGACGGGGCGGCTGAACCGGCAGGACGGCGAGATGGATGATGGATCCTTATCCAGGGAGGTGGACGAGGGACGTCGAGCTGTTGCGGTGGACGACGTCGTCAGGAAAGAGGCTCCGGCTGGGCAGCGGTGACGTGGCAGACGGAGGAGGGTGGGGTTTCGCGGCTGGAGCAGAGAGGTTATGGTGGCCTGGGATTTCGAATGGCAAAAAGGGGGGTGATGGGAGGTGGTGAAGCATGACTTAGGGACGCGCTTGTCCAAAATGTAGGGTGTGTTACAAAAGTACCCCCCCACCGATTTGAACTAGCGGCCCTTTCGGCTTAGGGTTAGAAGGGGGATTTCGTGTGTCGGGATTTGGCGGCTGAAGGGAGTTTTCACATGCATTGTAATTTTGGGATAGCAAGGCGCGGGTTGTGAAGGTGCCAGTTTTGGGAGCACGATATCTGAATTTTCGGGATATAACAAGACGCGGGTTGAATTTTAGGGACAAGCCTAACGTTTAGTAATATTGTACTTGTACGTACCAAATCAATTCGCACTTCCCTCAACCAAAAAGAAAACGAAAAAATAAAACTATTCACACCACATAAAGAGAGAGTCTTGCCCCGTTTTACTATACAAATGCTATTCAAAGCTACTCCCTCCTTCCATCTATATAGGGCCTAATGCGTTTTTCGATGCTAACTTTGACCAAATATTAGAGCAATGATATATGACATGCAACTTACACAAAGCACACCGTTAAATTCGTCTGTGAAAGGTTCTTTCAATGATATAATTTTCACATTGTGCATGTCATGTACTATTAATCTTGTCAATAGTCAAAGGCAGTCTTAGAAATCTCATTACGCCCTATATAGATGGAAGGAGGGAGTATGAATCCATGTTATGTCTGATTAAATATTTTCGCTTGCTGTATAATGCATGTAACCTACTCATACCAACATTTTAGTGCATTCCAAATATCTATACGGCCGCTGCAATTCGAACTAAATTTGAATTCGTTTCTCTATTTCAATAAGAATCTACAATCATGATTGTTGCCAACTTCAACCATCATAGTTTCCTTGCTATCCACCAGATATAAATCGGACGGCCTATAATGCAGGATGGCAGGCACACCATCATCAACAACTCTATTTTTTATAAGAGTAGAGATAAAATATATTAAATGTAGTATAACATGTTCATAAACACACCATGTGTATCACCGTTATATATATTCACACATGCGTCGGTTTAAAACACTATGATAAATTCTTCAAATATCCGAATTCACTTTTTATAATGAAGTATATATGATCTCTATTCGTCTTTTACACCCACACAACCCTCTTATCTTTGTAGCTAGAGCTAACTTTCTCTTGTGCATGCACACGCCCGCATCCCTCTCACCCTCCCTCAGCATTCTCTAGCTCCATCACGCAAATTCATCTTTTCACTTTAGGTCGTTCACCCACGGTGTGTGTAGGCCCCCCAGCTCCTTCTTTACGGCACACATCAATCGATATGCCTCTCTAGCCAGGTGTGCCTAGCACAAACACAAGCTTCACCTCTTCTCTTGTCACCGTCCATGCCTCACTCCCACCACTCTTTTCATTGTTCTCGTACTCGCACACTCCTCCCCCCTCGATATAGTATGCCTCTCGTACCACCTCCTACATGCATCCCCCTCTCTCTATCCTTCTCCTCGTGCCTCATTTGCTTCTAACACACACATGCATGTATACCGATTGATCTCCCAACATATACCTAGATCGACTTTAACTACCCCCCCATCGATCGACGTACCTCACAATTTATGTCTCTCCTTTCTCTAACAAAGGGCGATTGATCTTCCTATGTAGTTACGTCTGCTTACCACAACCACATTGTCCCCCTCATCATTCGTGCATGCCTCCTGACCCGTCTCTCACACGCACGTGCACATACAACAAGCAGCAATCTCCTCTCTTATTGATATTGCGGGCGTGCCCTCCGTTTGTCTAGCAAGCCTATCCCACCATTTGTTAGAAGCAACTCCACTACCACCCCCTCCAACACTCTAGCTCTGTCTCTCTCCCAACCTTCTTCCTCTCCTGCACATATGCATGGATGCCGATCGATCTCCCTTAATACATGAGGCAGATCGATCTCCTTAATACATGAGGTAGGCCTCTCTCCTCCTCCACACATATACCAGCCATTGTACCTCTATAGTTAATTGGGCCTCCCTCTTCCCCCACCACACACCGATAGTCGAGCGCTGCAGGTAGGTATCCATGCCACAGAGACAAATTGCACATGTCCCCTCTCACGTTCCAGTAGGCCAGCCACTCTATATCTTTGACATGGGCACACACAAATTCGATGGCACTCTTTATCGATCGCGCGCGCACACACACACACGTCATCCCTCTCTTCGATTCTATGGATACCTCAAGCCGATGATACCTCCACTCTCTTCTCGTGGATCGCCCCCTCTATATATATGTTATATCCAGGACTCTATTTCACACACATTGCATATGTTACATTTTTTTATTGACCCCCCCCCCCCAAAAAAACTCTCAAGAACCCACACACTATCTCTCTCTAGGTTTGTATCTCTCTCACACCACCCCACGTAGGTGGTGTACGTATACAAGAAGAGAATAGGTGCACCATGCACGTACTCACGCTTCGTGCCCAGCCACACCCGCGCGGGTACACGGTGGAGCTCATTTCTTTACGAAATGGCTGCCCACGTGCTAATTTGAACGCATGTAGTGGTTATTTACCTAGGGAGGTCGTGTACCATGCATGCACAAAACAAAGTTCGACTTGACGCGTTGCCGCATTACTTTTAAATAAAGTTATAGCGCTCAATGGCACGTACATAGAATATAAAACGATTTTTATGGAGAAAAAGGTAGTCCGCTCACTATATACAATGGAGCCTTGCGTGCCTGGTTTGTCGCTCTTCAGAGTATCTCACACAAGGCTGCAGTGGCCTCTCTCTCTCTCTCACCGTTGGTCACTGATCCGGCTGCATCCCGTCCGCCGGGGGAAAGGGAGTGCGGTGGCCTCTCTCTCTCTCACCGTTGGTCACTGATCCGGCCGCATCCCGTCCGCCGGGGGAAAGGGAGGAAGTGCATTGTTTCTCTGTTCGACGGCGCCGAGGCAACACATCCCGATCTGCGGTACACGCCGTTCTCTCTGACCAAGCTCCGGCGCGGTAGGGCCTACGCCACCTGCTCGCAGATTCCGCCCGCCGCCGCTCACCTAGTTACATCCCGACGACCTCCAGGCATCCCCTCCGGACTTGCTTCACTGCACGTCTTCCCACTTCGCTGCATGTGGATCTTCCATAGTTCTTTGCCCAAAACGTAGCTCGTCCGGCGTACTTTCCATATTGCATTCTCGTCCTCACACCGTATTAGACAAACACACCGTGTTGTTATCTTCCCTTAGGGCAAGGAATATGCTTCTTTTTTGTCGTCGCATGTGTCATCCACTATTATTGGCCAGTAATTGTTTCCTTTCTACCTCTTTTTTGCAAACAGGCTATCCATTTCACCTCGTTGCTATTGCGACCTTTTGGTGAACTGCACAAATCACTTTTTTCTTAAGAGTGTTTTGTGCAGTTGTACTAAAATGTCACACGGGGAACATCTCTACATTTCAGTGCACCTGCACAAAGGGAGATTGGTTTTGCTCTATCCTCCTTATCCAACTCCGAGCCTAATCTTATCCAACTAGTTAGTCTTAAGAGAAACTGCAAAGGTGACCGGCTTCTATTTGTGTGTTTATTGTTTCATCAGCAGTCCTCTATTATCGTAATCACACTTAATATCTTTGGAACAGGGATGCTCAGCTCTATTTTAGTGGAACTGCACAAAATGATCGGAATGTTGCATGCTCCAGACAGCTACTTTTTTCCCAACATGCCTTATTGATTTAGACAGAGCTGGGGGGATGTTGCTGCCAATGAAAGCATGGATCAATTTTAATTTAACACCTTCTCACAACTCTTCTGTCTTCAGTTGTGATGTAATTATTAGCTCTGATCTGCTAATAATTGACATGCATTAGCAAGGAAGTTAGTTTTTTATTGTTTCCGAAAGAGCATCGATGGCAAGACACGCGAAACAAAAGCTGAAAGCTCACACCATTTTACAATTTCATGTTGCTAGAAAATTATTTGTATAGTATGTCAATTATGTATACAAATGATGGAAGCTTGATAGCATTGCCAGAAGCCTCTTCATCATCCGGGTCCATGTGCCATGCACACAATTATACTCCTTCGTTCCTAAATATTTATCTTTTTACAAATTTCAAACGGGCATATTTTAGAGTGTAGATTCACTCAGTTTGTTTCGTATGTGTACTCCCTCCGTTCCCAAATATTCTATTCGTCTTTCTAGAGATTTCAACAAGTAACTACATACGGAGCAAAATGAACTCTAAAATATGTATATATACATCCGTATGTGCCAGTCCATTTGAAATCTCTAAAAAGACAAATATTTGAGTAGTCACTTGTTGAAATCTCTAGAAAGACAAATACTCCGGAGTATATTTAAGAACCGAGGGGGTAGTGCACAACCGCATGGGAGACTCAGTCCGGTCGTTGCGCCGCATTAGTAGTGAGTAATGAGCAGTCAAATCATAAGCCCCACCTTTCCCACTATAAGTTGCTCTGAAGAAGCAACCATCAATACGCTCTTCTTTGAATCCGCTCATACTACTCCATCCGTCACTGTTTATACAGCGCGCTTCAGAAAAAAGAAAAAAAATTTGTGGGAGCAAGGCGACTAGCGATCGGCCTAAAAACTTGATAGTTATAGCACGACGTCTATTACTAGAGGGAATAATGCGTACACACATGCATGCAGTGCTTCCACACCGGGTACACACATGCATGCACTTACTCCACTCCGTAGTAGTACAGAGTACATGGAGAGAAAATTGTGGACTTGATTGCGGTTACCACGCCCTAATTAATTGAGCATTAAACCAAACACGTCTAAAGTCCCTCTGGTGGTGGAAATGCATTGAGAGAAATGCATCATAATGAAGCACGCCCTGAAAGCTGTGGCGGAGGGAGGAGTAGTATGAAGGTGCAAAACCAAGTACGCGTATGGCCAGTCGGTCAACGCACCTCTTCTTGGCATATCACTGACATGTGGGATAGGAGTGTGAGCAAACCGATCTCAATTGACGGCAAAGAGCCAACCCGCCGTTCCTTGAGAGAGACGAGGAGCGAAAACACACAGACGGGCTCGCAGGGAGGCCAAGATATATTCGAGCATGGTTGGTTGATCGATATCATTCATTACATGTTGGGCTGCCATTTTCCGCCCTTCTCTGGAATAAACGTGTACTTTATCAGAGATAAAAAATAAGAGTACAGATGCTCCACCATGCGGTTCTAGTAGTAGTACTACTCATACTACTATGCTTGGCTCTTCGCCTCTTCGTGAAGTCAAACAATGATGGTACTCCACATGTTGGGTACTACAGTGTATGACTGATAATCTGACACCGAATGGACTGATGCATGTCCATCGAGGGTAGGTTGCATTAGTCAAAAGGCGTAAGCGAGCTTCACCTTGTCCTGCAAGCTTATCCTCGTTCTGCGAGTTGACGGGACACACCAAAAAGTAGTGCTATTCCATACTCCCTCCTTTCTAGTTAATATGGCTTAATCTTTTTTGCCGGTAAATGAGAGAGCTTTATTCATATATAAGCATTCTTAGGACGATCAGCCAAGACACTGGTCACTAGGAAGCGAGGTACCCCACAAAAAAGAAGTAGGAAGCGAGGTGTTTCATCAAGCCAGCTCTCAGCCACATTAAAAGTGCAGCAAGCACGGTTCGCACGAAGATGCGCCGCAAGGTTTGCTGACCTGTTTACATGCTGAATAACAAAAAAAGAGGAAATATTACCGAGCGCTACTATTTGTAACAGGATATGAGGCAGAATTAAGCGAGAATTGTGGCGAGTGTTCCATGCAATCAACTTCCATTATCACATGCGAGAACCCTCGAAGAGAACCAAATGTGTTGAAGACGCTCCTCCATCCGGTTCCTAGTACTAGTATAGTACGTACCTTTATAGACTATAGTAGTAGTACTAGTACTAGTAAACTTTGCGCTTGGCTGTTCGCCTATTCGGGAAGTCGAACAATAGTAGCACTAGTAGTATAGTGTATGCTTCTGGCAATCTGACACCGAATTAACTGTTGCACGTCCACCACCTGAGCGAGGGAGATCTTGCATTAGTCAAAAGTTTCTCCTTGTCCTGCGAGCCACCGCGCAAGCTTCTCCCGTCCTGCAACCTTCTCCTTGTTCGGCAAGTTGACGGGACACAACAAAGGCCCTGTTTGGATCCATGGGTTAGAGTTAGTTTGGGTTAGTTTATACTCAACTAACACAAAAGTATCCAAACAAGAGGGTTAGTTTGGGTTAGAAGCATCTAACCCATCCAAAAAATCTAACCCACCCAAGAGGTGCTTATTTGGGTTAGTTCTTCTCTGGAGCACTAAAAAAACACATTTTTCTCTCGCTCTCGCCGCAGCAAATCCCTCGCCACTTCCTCGAAGCTTCTCGTCCTCTTCCTCCCTCCCTCTCGCAACGCCCGTGAAGGCGCCTCGCCGTATTCGCGCTCCATCTAACCCTGTCATCTAAACACCTCTTTGGCTAGAGTCAGTTAACGGTTAGTTCAGGGTTAGAATCTAACTCTAACCTCTAACTGAGTTAGAGTATCCAAACAAGGCCAAAGTAATGCTAGTCTGTACTGCCTCCTCTCTGGTTAATATGGCTTAATTTCAGACGAGATAAATACACTGTCTGTCACTGTATATTTGTAAAAATACGGTCAGTGGACTTCATAATACTGTCATCACGCTCAATATATATATATATTCGGTGTTTATACGGTCACTAGCTCACCCTGACTGAGTATGTGTGTGCATGCACGTGTAGGTTGAGCACTTAGCGTGACCGTGTGTGTTCCGTCGTGTGCTCGGACATGCATGCATTAGGGCGTCGCGCGTGTTTTTGCGTTCATGTGTACGCGTGACTGTTGCATACACGTAGGGGGAGTACGTGTAGGGGCCACTAAGGAGCAGACAAATCACACGGTAAGTTAGTCGGAAGAAGCAACTATCATTTCACTCTTGAATGACACGTACGTAATATAAAATGGTTGATATGGAGAGAAAAAGAAAACCACTATATATACACTAGAGGAGCCTAAGCTACAAGCCTACTTGCTAAGGTTGCTCTCTTCACAAGCATAGAACGACGGGCCTGATCCCGCAGCTGGGGGAAGGGAACAATGTTCTGCGTAGATGCGGTCGACATCGGCGAGGGAGAAAACCCACAGTCGGTGTGTCCCAATCGGGGGTCACCGCGGTATGGGCCGATGCCGCATCCCAACCGCCCTTCTAGCTACAGCCCGACGTCCCAGGTAGTCCATCTTCCTTGTGGAGCCGGCTTGTTCCACTGTCGTAGCTCCATCTCCATGTCGATCTTTCTCTACTTCTACCAGCTTCTACTTGTGATGAGTTTATGTCTCATGAACTAGTGCCAGTACTATTATTCTAATCACACTTCTTCAATATCTTTGCCATCGGGGATGCTCAGGTTGATTTTAGTGGACTGCACAAAAGCATCATATGATCCAAGGGTGCTAGCCATCTTTCCTTCGACAGGTTCTACCTGGCCATGGAATTAAATCATGTTTAGGGTTTAGGGTTTAAGTCATAGTGACCCCATTAGTAGTTTTTCTTTCGTACACGCTCTCACAACTTTTTTCTTTAGTTATGAAGTAAATATTGGCTATGATCTGTGAATCATTGAGATGTATCAGCATGCGTGTTAGTTTTCCTTTGTATTTGATGGAATGTTTTAACGGGGCAACCTTGGAATAGGAATGAAAATGGAGTGGAAAGTTTCCGTTTTTCTAGAGAAAAAATGGAAACGGAGAGAAACCAACGTTTCGTTTTGTTGGATCGCGCCATCGAGCAAAACCAACGTTTAAATCACGTATGTCGTGCTCATGTCTCACCCTCCTCCATAGCTCGACCCCACATGGTCGCTCGGCATGCCATTCAACGCAAACCGAGTATACAATAACTTTCCCGCCTACTTGTCGATGGATCGCGCCATGGAGTACTAGCACTACTGGAAGAGATTAACGAGTTGGGGGAGGACAGCTAGGTGTAGCACAGACTCCCAAGAACTTTTTACATGCATGTTGTAGCCGGCTATTGCGACCTTTGAACGCGGAGCAGCCGCGTGCACCCGGAAGCGGCACGGGCGACGCTCTCTCGGCCGGCGCGCCGCTTCAATGCCGGCGCCAATGAGAGGTCGCGTCCGCTCTGGCCGGGCATGAATGCGGCACTGACCGTTTCGGGCGGGAAGCACGCGCGGGTGATGAAGAGGGTTCGGGTTGGTCAGGACCGGCCGTGACAGCGGTCCAGACGTGCGCAAACAAGAGATGTTGTACGTTAATATTGCTGCGTATATAATTAACAACGTAAATAATGTGCCAGTTGGACAAATATGATTGGAGATGGAGATGGAAATGGAATTTTACGTAAACATGGATATGCATGTCTATGTCTATGTGTGTGTGCGTGACGACTCTCGCGACCTGGAAGCGGGGGCGTGTTTTTGATCGAGTTTTATTTCTTGGTACGTTAGAAAATCAGTTTGTCTAATTCACATTTAGATGTTATTTAAGGGTATCACATCTAAGCTCCCACAAGTATATAATGTAGCAACAAGAAACAAAAAAAACTAGGACAAAAAAAAAATAGACCGCAAACAGAGCGGACATCAACTTAGATGTGACATAACTATGTCACATCTAGATGTGTCCTAGGCAGACCCTTAAAAAATTTTCCGCCAGTTTTCGTTTCTTTTTTCCGGGAACGCGTGTATTCTATTTAAAACCACTGCTATGGAGAGATTTTTTACTCCATTATAGCCTCTTGTTTGATAGAGTTTCTCACGTCTCGCTCTCTCATCCTCTCCATATCAAAACAAGATGATAGTGTCCACTCTATCTCTCTCCTCAACGGTGGCCACAGAACCGGCCGAATCCCGTCCGCTGCGGGAGGTGAGGAAGTGCACCGTTGACGTTGTCGCCGTCGGTGACGGAGGAAGCCGATGCGCACCTTCCTCTCGGAGCCGGCGCTGGCACGGACGAAGATCCTCCGCACCCTTGTTCGCTGCCGTCGTGTGGGTAGATCCCGCCTGCCCGCCTAAACGACATCTCGCCCACCCGAGGTATAACTTCTTGCACTGGTCCAGCTCCCCAGGTCGCTGCGTGCGGGTTTTCTTCTATGCGACTACTCCCCAGCTCCCCATGCATAGTAGCTAGGGTTCATCGGCCGGTCCAACATCACCTACTAGTACTATTATAGAGGAAATGCCACTCGAAAAGTTGTCCTGATTTATGCCTCGGTGGAGGTATACATGTTGTTTTGACAAAAAATACATGGTGGTTGTGCGGTCATTCTCCATATGGTGGTAGTACTATCACTGATTAAATGAAGAAATGCTTTTTTTTTCTCGGGTATCCTGGTTTAGTTCCCATCAAGATGTAATTATGATGCTTCTGTTTGTTGGTTTACTTTTCATTAATTCCTGTTGACAATTGAGATGTCGTTGCTAACCCTTTTTTATATTTTTGGAAACAGCGATGCGCGTCTCCATACCCAGGCATGTCTTCCTCAATTTTAGTGGAACTCAACAAAATTGGATGGCCATTGTTGTTCCGCCTCACTGTCCTCTGCCACGTGGTTCTTCCTTCCTCAAGCTTGATTACTGAGAAGAAACAGACCACAGTGAGGATTTGTCGAACTTCATAGGTGCCTCACCCAAACTTGATGCCAAATGGATGATGCATCGCCATGATGACCTATCGATGCTCATGGTTGCGCCTCATGGTTGCGTCGGCTGGTGAAGCAGATCGATTTTCAATGAAAAACAAGCTGTCTTCTGTCAGTGCTCTTTGCTTGTTATGCACAAAGATGATATCCTTCGTCAGTTCACCTTGGTTGCGTTGGAGACGCAGTCGTCTTTCACGTTGGTGCAATTTTATCACACAATTGGCTATGAACCAAATGTTTCCTCGAAGAAGGATCGATGTTGGTACTAAGAGCATAAGTTTTGTATTGATTTCTAAGCCTTCTCAGAACTTTGTCTCCAGCTCCCCTGTAATTTTATTTATCCAGCTATTAACTTTGATTTAAAAAATGGTGTGGACTAAAAACCCGGATGGACGTAGTAGCCCTCCATTTTTGTTTACTACGCATATTAGATTTGACTGAAGTCAAACTTTGTAATACTCTCAAACCTTTCCGATAATTGAAATTAAAATTCTTTATTTGTACACACTCTCACACGTTTCCGATAATTTGGCGCATGAGTGGTTGTTCACTTAAGGGAGGGTAGTGTACCACACGTGAAGGACAGGAAGTGCGACCAGGACGCGTGGGCGTGGATCGTTAGTTCATCGGAAGTAGTATTAGTTTTCTTCACTGTACATTAAATAACGAGTTTCGTTTCGTACTTACACAATTTAAAATTATTGTTATGGAGAGAATAAGAAAACCACTCCACTATATATTAGTCGTATACACGAGAGTACTATATGGACGCAGCTTCATTGACTTAGTACACCTGCCTTTGGGTTTATGACAAGTGGGCCCACAATGTGGCTGGCTCACTTGTCATACAGCCAAAAAACAGATGCAGTGAAGGCACCGGAGCTCAGTCCATACTACATTAGTATAT
>NC_041381.1:417503009-417503550 GCF_002162155.2 Triticum dicoccoides
TATGTTACATGTTGGAGGCTCATCGTTCATTTTCTAGGGTTTGCTATATTCACAGTCTCTCACCCTCTCTTCACCAGATCTAAACAAGACTGCGTTGGCCTCTTGTCTCTCTCTCCCCCCCCCGCCCCACAGCTGGTGAAGAAGGCGTCCATATCCCGTCGCACCGGGAAGGGGAGGAGGTGCAACATTCACTCTATCGCCTTCAGCGAGGGAGGCAATCCACTGCCGGCTGCGCTGTTCTCTTTCACCCAGCGCCTGTGCGGGAGGGCCACCGACCCCTTCTTCCTCGCTGCCGTACGTAGTGTGGGCAAATCCGGCCTCCCGCCTTACGCCTTGCCACATCCCGACGACCCTAAGGTATAAGTTTCTTTGAAACCGTCATTGCTCTAGCTGCATGTGGATCTTTTTCGATCTGTAGTCGAATCTAGGTCTTGGTTCAAAGAGGAAAGAAGGGTGCGGTGGGGTGGAGCATGAATCTAGGACGTGGTTCAATGAGGAAAGGAGGGAGGAAAAGTAGTATAGACTGGCTATCCAGCCGTTT
>NC_041381.1:417503969-417510378 GCF_002162155.2 Triticum dicoccoides
CGGGTAGTTTGTGCAGGACTAGATTTGCTGCCCTCACATAGGAAAGAAGTTCAAAGAGAACAAATATGGGACCAACACAGATATGCTGCTTGGCTACATACTCTGCATCACCCATTTATACGTGTGGACGCACATGGTGCTAGCATGTCCCATACAGCTATTTTGCTGTTGTTAATCTAAGAATGCTGCTGGAAAATTGAAGCAATGCCACTATTAAAAGTAAATTACATTTTTTAACGAATGTTGTTTCAAGAGAATGTCTCTGTTAATATGAATCAATGCAACCGTTTTATAAATGCTACTATCCTACTTTGTTTTCCATCCAAGATAAGTTAGATGCTTCTTTCTATCACCGTCTGTTTCATCCTCCTTTATCGGCAAGTAATTGTTTCCCTTTTTGCCTCTGTTAAAACAGGGGTATCGATTCAACTTGTTGCTATTGCGACATTTTGCTTCGCTACTCGAAACACTTATGTTTTAAGAGTGTTTTGTGTAGTTCAACTTGAATGTCACATCGGTGACTTTGCTTAATTTTGGTGGAACTACACAAAAGGAGATCGAGATTTGTTTCCAGTCTTCGTGGCGAGTTGTTTCAAATCTTGGTCTCAACCACATGATGTGCAGTGTGCTTTGAGATGTTGTGCTACTTGTTTTGGTACTGTTTTAAATAAATGTTGAATTGAAGTTATTGTATTGCTGTCTTTTCTCATTAAGTAGTGAACAAAAATGGGACCAACCCAGACATGATGCCTGTTGCTTTGTTACAACAAATTCAGCATCACCCCCTTTATAAGCCAGTAATTGATGCCACTCTCAGAATTAACTACTGAATCTTATTTCAAAACTGTAACACTTGTTAGGGATTGGCGGGATTACCATTTTTGTGGCCTCATGTTTCATCCTCCTTTATTATCCAGTAATTGATTCCTTTTTTGCCTCTGTTTAAACAGGGATATCTATTCAACTTGTTGCTATTGCGACATTTTGCTTCGCTACACGAAACACTTTGCTTGATTTTAGTGCAACTGCACAAAACGAGATTGGATTTCCTATTCGTGTTGGCAGATTTGTATTTTATCCTGGTGTTCTCATGAAAGGTCAGTACATGCCTTCATCCACATGATTGTGCAGTGTGCTTTGAGATGTTGTGCTACTTGTATTGGTACTGTTTTAAATAAATGTTGAATTGAAGCTATTGTATTGCTGTCTTTTCCCATTAAGTAGTGAACAAAAATAGGACCAACCCAGTCATGATGCTTGTTGCTTTGTTACAACAAACTCTGCATCACCCCCTTTATAAGTAGATGGAAGCACATACTGTTGTTGCACCCACTCTCCCCTGGAACTGTTTATGCTTTTTGTTAATCTAATGCCGCTGGTAAAATTAAGCAATGCCACTCTCAGAATTAATTAACTATTGAATCTTAGTTCAAAACTGTAACACTTGTTAGGAGTGGTACTATCCTGCCTTGTAGTTCTTTCTACATGTTTAACCAAGGTATTGTTAAGATAATGTCTCTGTTAAAATGAATTAGTTGCATTGTTTTAGGAATGGTACTTTTCTGCTTTGTCGTTCTTTATACATGTTGAAACAAGGCATTGTTAAGATAATGTCTCAGTCAATATGAATGAATCACACTGATGGAGAATTGCTACTCTCCTGCTTTGTTTCCCATTACGACAAGTCATCAACCGTTATTTCTCAGTAATTTTTTCCCTTATACCTATTGTTGCTTATAGGGATATAAAAATTAAAGCTCGGTTTTATTCCGACTTCGATTTTAGTTGAACTACACAAAAGGACCAATGTGTCCAAGGCAAACTTCTGCGTTACTGGGTCCATTTGGTCGTTCCACTTTGCAGAAAGAAGCAGTCACTGTTTGCGCTACATTACAGAAGGAATGACCGAGAAGCTTTACAGAGTGTTATTAGACACCGATGACATGACTAGTCTGCAGAGACCATTGGCAATTTAACAACACGTGGAGTGCCCTGGGCAAAAAGTGCCCAAACAAGTACAAGAAGCTACGACAGGACTCCATGATCATAGGCATTACATATTTTGAATGGGAAAAGCTTGTCAAAGTTTAATCATTGATGTTAGCAAGAAGACGTTAGTTTAATATATTGGAATTGGAAAACCTTGTCAAAATTTGCTCATTGATGTTAGCCAGAAGACATGCATTTGATATTTTTGAGTGGGACGCCCTTGCTGTGAGTAGCATCGAGTGTTTTTTCCTATTCCTGTGTTTAGTTTAGAAGTGAATAGTTACTCTGCTAAGATATTCCTGTGTTAAGAGTTTGTTCTGAATATTGTCTATGTAATGCCAGGCCTTGTGTTTGATTGCAAAGTTGAGCTCGGAATGTTGTGGCATGCGGCATCACGAGCTGTTCACCGTGCCTCCTGAGAATAATGCTTCGTATTGTTTTGCATGTCGATCTAATGCCAGTGATTTGCTTGTTAAGAAGATCATCCCCTTCTGTTGTTTCCATGCGTAAGAAGTTCATCGTCTGATGTTTCATTCATAGCCTATACAACATGTCGGGTAGGTTAGACGTGAAACCATATGATCTTTCGACCAACTCATGATCTTAGGCCATGATTGGATCATCGTTTTCCAACCAAAACTGCTTGTAAAACTGATGCTTGTAAATTAAAGCAGATGGTCTCGGGCGAAGGCGCTTGGTTGGTTGATTTTGACTAGTAAAATATCGGAAGTACTTCACACACGATAAAAATGTTGAACGACACTCGGTCAATTGCTAATCCAGCCGTTAGCTGCTGTTTCAGCCTTGCCCATGGATGGCATGATACGCACGTCGTGCATGTATCGTCTAGTAATGTCGTCCATATAGCAGTCCTCATAAAATATACACTGGTCTCTCAAATTACACGCGTAACCCGCCGGTTTTACTTACAAACCTCGGGCCCTCGGTTTCATTACGCCTGTGTTTTACGCGTTGTTTCCGATGATGAGTAAATTACACTTATATGTTAATACAGGTTTGAAATAAACCAGAGCTCCCAAGCGCGGCCTTACCGTTTCATGCCGTCTCAGTTTCTCGAAGGTGCTCATAGGTGTCCGATGATCCTGGCTTCCTGAATGAGCAGCGGGCGCTATATCAGACCTCCGTAAGGCCCGCGAGGCCCTCTCCATTGTCCTTTGAGTTGTTGCGCTCGCCGTGGCGCCGAGCATTGTTAACATCGTCAATGAACATGAGGATTCAGGAGATGACTTAATTTTGAATGGACGACACTAGGGACCCGGTAGGGCCATAGCCGTACGTACGCAAGTGCCTCCTTATTATGTACAACTATTTTTTTTGCTTTCTCCTGGTTTCCTGACATCACGGTCCCACACTATTGTCAACCTATGTAGTCAATATAAACGAGAGAATTGCACAACGTGCAGCCGATAGCTGGGACCAAGCAGCTCGAGCAGTATTTGTGTTTTTGAGGCGTGAGCACTGCAGAGTTTTTCTTGGCGATGATTTCATTGTTGTTCAGAGGAGAGCATGGTATTAACTGGGAGGGCTATGGCAGTCTGGCCCAGGCCAGATATCCAGCCCAGATACTAATTTTTTCAAGATGAAAATGGCCAGCCCAGCTATACGTCTTTTTGAGGAATACCCAGGCAAGGTCAACTTGTTATTCTCCGCCCCGCTGGGCTGCAAATCTTTCCTAGGAGGGATGCATTAGGCTTAACAGGAAAATGGGCTCTAAAAAATAATAAATGGGATGTAATTATAAAAACTGGGCAGTAACTATAAAAAATGCACCAAACACGAAATTAGTTTATAAAATATTATTTATGGATTTTGAAAATCTTAAATTTTTATTGTTGCACGCGCAATGTTTCGTTGGATTTTTACGTAATACAAATTTATATTTAATCTGACTAGAAATTTCGGGATAAAAATATTTCGAATCCCATCAAAATGTGGGAAATTTTTATTGAATTCTGTCTTCAACGGTTGGTTGAAATTATTAATCGTTGTCCTAGCTAGAAAATGGGCTGTACTTTTAACAAACTGTAAATGGGCTGTTGTAAATTCCATTAGAATTCAAAAATGGGTTGTACATTCTTACAAAACGCAAATGGGCTATAAGTTCTCCGTGACACACTTGTGTGCCTACTAATTGACACGTCCCCTAAAAAAAATAAGTTGACACATATGCAAGGCTTTGTCAACTTATTATAGTCAACACACGGTTCTAGCAGCAGTGGCCGTTGGATGTCTATCCAACGGATGTCGTGCTTCTTCATCAATCTCGGATATTCTTAGCTTCGGCCGCCCAAAAATTGATTCCTCCCCCTGACATCTGGGGCGCACCGTTTCGGAGGCTGACCTGTGGGCCTACTAAGTTGGAGCGTACCAAGGGCTTTGTCAACTTAGTCAATATAAACGATTCTAGCTTCAGTGATCGTACGATGTCCATCCAATGGCCGTAGTGCTTCTTCAACTTCTGGTCTTCTTGGTCCAACCGCCCAAAGCAGCGCCGGTCGTGCCGCCTGCTCCTGCCTCCCGTGGCCGGCTGTGCTGCCGCAGAGGCCTTACCGCCCCCATACTACTCCCACCGCTAGCCAGGCCATCCCTCCACTCACCCACACCCCGTGTTATTCTGCAGTGACGGCAGCCTCACATCGCAGCCGAACCAGTGAACCGTCGTACTCCTCTCCGCGCGGGCTTCCACTTCTGCGTCTTCCCCGGCTCCGCATCGTCCCCTTCCTAGGCCTCGCCATCGTCCACCGCCCTGGTGCTCTCGGCGCGGCATGGTCAACATGGTCAACGACTGACTTCCATCAGAAGAGTCCTGTACATGGAGAGGCTGATAGTTGGGTCCACGACGGCCGCAAGGAAGTTCCTCCTTATTACATGCAAAATAATTATTCCTCCACCTGACAGCAGGGACCCACTAGACGGGCCACCTTATTTCGCGAAAAAAAAACGTTTCCCCCCTGACAGCTGGGACCCATCGGACGGGCCACCGTATTTCGCGAAAAAAACGTTCCCCCTACTGTCAGCTCGGACCCACCAGAAGTGCCTCTTTATTACGCACAAAAAAATGAATACTCCCCCTGCTAGCTGGGACCCACCTTGGTGGGAGGCTGACTTGTGGGCCTACTAAGTTGACGGGGACGGAGGGCTTTGTCAACTTAGTCAATATGAACGATTCTAGCTCCAGTGACCGTACGATGTCCATCCAACGGCCGTACTGCTTCTTCAACGTCTGGTCTTCTTGCTCCAGCCGCCCAAAGCAGCACCGGTCGTGCCACCTTCTCCTGCCTCCCGTGGCCGGCTGTGCTGCCGCGGAGGCCTCACCGCCCCCTACTATTCCCACCGCTGGCTAGGCCCTGCAGCGACGGCAGCCTCACACCATAGCCGAACGAGTGAACCCTCATACTCCTCTCCGCGTGGGCATCCACTGCCGCGTCTTCACCGGCTCCGTGCCGTCCCCTTCCTAGGCCTCGTCATCGTCCACCGCCCTGGTGCTCTCGGCACGGCATGGTCAACGTGGTCAAGGAACGACTTCCATCGGACGTGGACTGTACGTGGAGAGGCTGACAGTTGGGTCCACGGCCGCAGCAAGGAAGTGCCTCCTTATTACGCGGAAAATAATGATTCCTCCACCTGACAGCAGGGACCCACCGGACAGGCCACCGTATTTCACGAAAAAAACGTTTCCCTCCTGACTGCTGGGACCCACCTGCTACACCTTCGCACGCAAGGAAGTGCGTCCAGGCAAAAAAAAATGATTCGCCCCCCTGACTGCTGGGACCCACCAGCTACATCTTTGCACGCAAGGAAGTGCGTCCGGGCAAAAAAAACCTAAAACAATTCGCCCCCCTGACTGCTGGGACCCACCAGCTACATCTTCGCAGGCAAGGAAGTGCCTGATAGTCGGGACCCACCTGGTCAAAGCGTACGTAGCATTGTCATTCTGGTCGCGAACGTGTATGTACAGATATACTGGTGGATGTATAGGCGCGCATGTGTCGTAGTAGAGGCGTGCACGTACCATGTACACATACGTACAGCGGCCAGGGTGCAAGAAAGAAAATACGGCCACTGATGTGTACATACGGGCGGGGTCTCGAATGCCTACTCCCGCATACGTACGGTGAGGGCTCGTGTTCATGGGGAGGCAACGGAATGCGTCGTGTTCATCGGGAGGCAACGGAACGCGTGGGAGCCAACCGGCTGGGTCGGAACGGAATGCGTGGTCGTGTTCATCGGGAGGGCTTGGACGGAACAAGCGATGGAAATGAGGCCTGGCGTACCGCAAAACGGAGGAAACGGACCTCCTACAGTCGAAACGGGGGTCCTATTGATCGGGAGGTGTGTGGCGTACCGCAAAATAGAGGAAATAGACCTCCTACGGTCGAAACGGGGGTCCTGTTGATCG
>NC_041381.1:417510547-417524790 GCF_002162155.2 Triticum dicoccoides
GTGGCGTACCGCAAAACGGACGAAACGGACCTCCTACGGTCGAAACGGGGGTCCTGTTGATCGGGAGGGGTGTGGCGTACCGCAAAACGGACGAAACGGACTTGTGTTGGAGCGCTACGATCGAAACGCGGGTCCTGTTCATCGAGAGGGGTGTGGCGTACCGCAAAACGGGACTCCACGGGATATTTCTCATCTCCACGGTCGACCTCCTCCAGCCTCCACGGGCTACCGCCAACCTCCTCCAGCCTCCACGGGCTCCTGTTGATCCAGCCTCCACCGCATGCTACTCCACCGGCTACTATTCAACCACCCTCCACCGTCTATTGTTCATCCAGCCCTCCACACCACGGGGTCCTGTTCATCCAGAGGCAACGCCATCGCTCACTGTTCATCCACCCCCCCGGCAACGCTCACTGTTCATCCAATCAATCGACTTCAGTTAGCAGCAGTAGCGAAGGAATCGCTCGATCGGGTTCAGTTAATAGCCATTGATCGATCGGTCGGGTTCAGTAACGCGTAGCCTGCAGTGCAATCGCTCGGGTTCAGTTAGAGCCCAATGCCTCGCTCGGGTTCAGTTAGAGCCAACGCCTCGCACACACGTGCGTACCTGTATGAGAGAAACACGCATCGCTCGGCCCCCGACCTCCCACCGTAACCGGCAACTCCCCAAAATTTTCCTCCCCTTGCTTCTACCATGGTTTTTTCCGTCATGGACGGTCCAAAGAATGTCATGCAACTGCGTCTCCGGCCCGCCCATGATGAAAAGCCCATTTTCTGTCATGATTTTTTGTCATAGAAGGAGGAGCCCACCACATCTATGATGATACCGGGTTTTGTCACAATTATCATCATAGAAGTGTCATATGCATGACAAGAAAAAATTTCGTTCGGCCCAAAATGTCACGGATGTGTCTTTTATT
This sequence comes from Triticum dicoccoides, assembly GCF_002162155.2. NCBI lineage: Eukaryota > Viridiplantae > Streptophyta > Magnoliopsida > Poales > Poaceae > Triticum > Triticum dicoccoides. The sequence goes on from NC_041381.1 coordinate 417,511,468, forward strand.
TGTAGTGTCCTTCGCACGCAAGGAAGTGCGTCCGGGCAAAAAGAACATTCGCCCCCCTGACTGCTGGGACCCACCAGCTACATCTTCACACGCAAGGAAGTGCGTCCGGGCAAAAAACAAACGATTTGCCCCCTAACTGCTGGGACCCACCAGCTACATCTTCGCACGCAAGGAAGTGCCTGACAGTCGGGACCCACCTGGTCGAAGCGTATGTAGTGTTGGGGATATGACTACTGGGTGTAAACCGCCCAAGAGGGGCCGGATTACACTCACAAGGAGTCATGTACAAGAGCCCATGAAGATGAAGGCTATGGCGCTTTAACTATGGAGGCTTATAGGCCCAGAGCCCAATGGCGGATTAGGGCCCATAGTAGTAAATCGCCATAGATGTATAACTTGTATTGTAAGTTAGGGAAAGGAAGAGACCAAGCTGGACACTTGTATGAGCCGGCCTCGGGATTCTGTAAACCGGTCGGGCGTCAACCTGTGTATATAAAGGGACGACCCGGCGGTGGTTCAGGGACAAGAAAACGACAGCTCGAGAGATAGGTAAAGCGGATTCGCTCCCTGCTCATCGAGATCAATCAATTCCATAACAACTGGAGTAGGCTTTTACATTCACCGCAAGGGGCTGAACCAGTATAAACTTCCCGTGTCCTTTGTTCCGGTTTAACCCCTTTAAGCTAATCTCGTTGCGATGGCTCCACGACTAAGTCCTTCCACTAGGACATCTGACGTGTTAATTCCACGACAGTTGGCACCCATCGTGGATCTTCTTCAAACCGTGATTGTGCAGCAACAGGCTTATTCTTACAGCCAAGACAGAATACATTCAACCCCCCGTCCGAGCAAGAGTTACAGCAGGCACATGGACGAACCGGCTGTGTCAAGCAGTGCGCGGCGCCGTGACGCCCCTCGAGGGCCTAATCCAGCGCACGGCGGTATGAATGCTCAGGATGTGGTAGATAATGGCAGAGCATGGCGCGAAGCAGAGTTAGCAGTGCAGTTGGCAGCACAGTACCAGAATCATCAAACCGCTCCGGTTCAACCAGCGGCCTCAGTTGAACGTGGTTTGGCTTTTAGCTCTTGGGGAGTGACGTGCCTAACCCCGGCTCTACGTAATGTGCGGCTGCCCAAGGATTTAAAGGGTCTGCATAAAGTGCCTAATTATACTGCCGATCAACCCCCCGAGGCGTGGGTTGCAAGTTATGAGATGGCAATGGAGATGCTGGATGTGGATGAAGCGGCGTGTGCAAAATACTTCACCATGATGTTAGATGGAACGACTCGTACCTGGCTAAAGAGCCTGCCCGTTAACTCGATCAGTTCATGGGACGAGTTGAAGGCCCGGTTTATAGCGAACTTCAAGGATACGTGCAAACAACCCATGTCCATTGTGGATCTGGCTGCTTGTGTCCAAGGAGAGAATGAATCAACAACTCATTAGGTGCGTCGGGTTTCAGAACTCCTGCATTCGTCAGGACGCATCAATCCTAATACGGCAATTGCGACCTTGGAGGGTAATTGCCGGTTTAAGTCACTGAAGATGAAGTTGGGATGGCTCAAGCGTCACTGCAACGACATGGGAACGCTCATGGCAGATCTGGTTAAGTATGCTGATTCTGATAATACCAAGGATCCCGATTCTGACAAAGAGAAGACAGAGAAGGGAAAGAAGAATGCCGGTACAAAAGGACAGCATAACCAGGAGAGCCACGGGAACAATGGTAAGCGTAAAGCGGACAATTCGGATTTTGTGGCTAACACCAATATGCAGGGCAATATGCAGCGCCGTAAGGATAAACCACCCCAGCGCCGTGGAGGCATGAATCTAGAACGCCTGTTAAACCAGCCCTGCCCAAAGCACGGGACAAAGGAGGTGTTGGAAATATACCCTAGAGGCAATAATAAAAGGATTATTATTATATTTCCTTGTTCATGATAATTGTCTTTTATTCATGCTATAATTGTATTATCCGGAAATCGTAATACACGTGTGAATACATAGACCACAATATGTCCCTAGTGAGCCTCTAGTTGACTAGCTCGTTGATCAACAAATAGTCATGGTTTCCTGACTATGGACATTAGATGTCATTGATAACAGGATCACATCATTAGGAGAATGATGTGATGGACAAGACCCAATCCTAAGCATAGCACAAGATCGTGTAGTTCGTTTGCTAGAGATTTTCCAATATCAAGTATCTTTTCCTTAGACCATGAGATCGTGTAACTCCCGGATACCGTAGGAGTGCTTTGGGTGTATCAAACGTCACAACGTAACTGGGTGACTATAGGGGTATACTGCGGGCATCTCTGAAAGTGTCTGTTGGGTTGACACGGATCGAGACTGGGATTTGTCACTCCGTATGACGGAGAGGTATCTCTGGCCCACTCGGTAATGCATCATCATAATGAGCTCAAAGTGACCAAGTGTCAGGTCACGGGATCATGCATTACGGTACGAGTAAAGTGACTTGCCGGTAACGAGATTGAACGAGGTATTGGGATACCGACGATCGAATCTCGGGCAAGTAACATATCGATTGACAAAGGAAATTGGATACGGGGTTGCTTGAATCCTCGAAATCGTGGTTCATCCAATGAGATCATCGAGGAGCATGTGGGAGCCAACATGGGTATCCAGATCCTGCTGTTGGTTATTGACCGGAGAGCCATCTCGGTCATGTCTACGTGTCTCCCAAACCCGTAGGGTCTACACACTTAAGGTTAGGTGACGCTAGGGTTGTAGAGATATGAGTATGCGGCAAACCGAAAGTTGTTTGGAGCCCCGGATGAGATCCCGGATGTCACGAGGAGTTCCGGAATGGTCCGGAGGTAAAGAATTATATATGGGAAGTCGAGTTTCGGCCATCGGGAAAGTTTCGGGGGTCACCGGTATTGTACCGGGACCACCGGAAGGGTCCCGGGGGTCCACCGGGTGGGGCCACCCATCCTAGAGGGCCCCATGGGCTGAAGTGGGAGGGGAACCAGCCCCTGGTGGGCTGGTGCGCCCCCCCGGGCCCCCTCTGCGCCTAGGGTTGGGAACCCTAGGGGAGGGGGCGCCTCCACTTGCCTTGGCGGGCAAGTTTCCCCCCTTGGCCGCCGCCCCCCTAGGAGATCCCATCTCCTAGGGCCCCCTGGGGTCCCTATATAAAGAGGGGGGTGGGAGGGCAGCCGCACCCTGACACCTGGCGCCTCCCTCCCCCTTGCTACACCTCCTCCTCCCGCAAACGCTTGGCGAAGCCCTACCGGAACCCTGCTGCATCCACCACCACGCCGTCGTGCTGCTGGATCTTCATCAACCTCTCCTTCCCCCTTGCTGGATCAAGAAGGAGGAGACGTCACACTGACCGTACGTGTTGAACGCGGAGGTGCCGTCCGTTCGGCGCTAGGATCTCCGGTGATTTGGATCACGACGAGTATGACTCCCTCAACCCTGTTCTCTTGAACGCTTCCGCTCGCGATCTACAAGGGTATGTAGATGCACTCCCCTCTCTCGTTGCTCGATGAACTCATAGATTGATCTTGGTGAACGTAGGAATTTTTTTATTTTATGCAACGTTCCCCAACAGTGGCATCATGAGCTAGGTCTATGCGTAGTTCTCTATTGCACGAGTAGAACACAAATCTGTTGTGGGCGTAGATGTTGTCAACTTTCTTGCCACTACTAGTCTTATTTTGCTTCAGCGGTATTGTGGGATGAAGCGGCCCGGACCGACCTTACACGTACGCTTACGTGAGACAGGTCCATCGACTGACATGCACTAGTTGCATAAGGTGGCTAGCGGGTGTCTGTCTCTCCCACTTTAGTTGGAGCGGATTCGATGAAAAGGGTCCTTATAAAGGGTAAATAGAAGTTGACAAATCACGTTGTGGCTTTTTCGTAGGTAAGAAAACGTTCTTGCTAGAACCCTATTGCAGCCACGTAAAAGATGCAACAACAATTAGAGGACGTCTAACTTGTTTTTGCAGCAATTGCTTTGTGATGTGATATGGCCAAAAGTTGTGATGAATGATGAATGATATATTGTGATGTATGAGATCATGTTCTTGTAATAGGAATCACGACTTGCATGTCGATGAGTATGACAACTGGCAGGAGCCATAGGAGTTGTCTTAATTATTGTATGACCTACGTGTCAATGATTTAACGCCATGTAATTACTTTACTTTATTGCTAAACCGTTAGCTATAGTAGTAGAAGTAATAGTTGGCGAGCAACTTCATGGAGACACGATGATGGAGATCATGATGATAGAGATCATGGTGTCATGCCGGTGACTAAGATGATCATGGAGCCCCGAAGATGGAGATCAAATGAGCTATATGATATTGGCCATATCATGTCACTACTATTTGATTGCATGTGATGTTTATCATGTTTTTGCATGTTGTTTACTTAGAACGATGGTAGTAAATAAGATGATCCCTCATAATAATTTCAAGAAAGTGTTCCCCCTAACTGTGCGCTGTTGCTAAAGTTCATCGTTTCGAAGCACCACGTGATGATCGGGTGTGATAGATTCCTACGTTCACATACAACGGGTGTAAGACAGTTTTACACATGCAAAAACACTTAGGTTAACTTGACGAGCCTAGCATGTACAGACATGGCCTCGGAACACGGAGACCGAAAGGTCGAACATGAGTCGTATGGAAGATACGATCAACATGGAGATGTTCATCGATGATGACTAGTCCGTCTCACGTGATGATCGGACACGGCCTAGTCGACTCGGATCATGTAACACTTAGATGACTAGAGGGATGTCAAATCTGAGTGGGAGTTCATTAAATAATTTGATTAGATGAACTTAATTATCATGAACTTAGTATAAAATCTTTGCAAAAATGTCTTGTACATCAAATAGCCAATGCTCATGTCAACATGAACTTCAATGCGTTCCTAGAGAAAACCAAGCTGAAAGATGATGGCAGCAACTATACAGACTGGGTCTGGAACCTGAGGATCATCCTCATAGCTGCCAAGAAAGCATATGTCCTAGAAGGACCGCTAGGTGAAGCACCCATCCCAGAGAACCAAGACGTTATGAACGCTTGGCAGTCACGTGCTGATGATTACTCCCTCGTTCAGTGCGGCATGCTTTACAGCTTAGAACCGGGGCTCCAAAAGCGTTTTGAGCAACACGGAGCATATGAGATGTTCGAGGAGCTGAAAATGGTTTTCCAAGATCATGCCTGGGTCGAGAGATATGAAGTCTCCGACAAGTTCTATAGTCGTAAGATGGAGGAAAATAGTTCTGTCAGTGAGCACTTACTCAAAATGTCTGGGTTGCACAACCGCCTGTCCTAGCTGGACATTAACCTCCCGGACGAGGCGGTCATTGACAGAATCCTTCAGTCTCTCCCACCGAGCTACAAGAGCTCTGTGATGAACTACAATATGCAGGTGATGGTGAAAACTATTCCTGAAGTATTTTCAATGTTGAAGTCAGCAGAGGTAGAAATCAAGAAGGAACATCAAGTGTTGATGGTCAATAAAACCACTAAGGTCAAGAAGGGCAAGGGTAAGAAGAACTTCAAGAAGGACGGCAAGGATGTTGCCGCACCCGGTAAGCCAGTTGCCGGGAAGAAGTCAAAGAATGGACCCAAGCTTGAGACTGAGTGCTTTTATTGCAAAGGGAAGGGTCACTGGAAGCGGAACTGCCCCAAATACTTAGTGGACAAGAAGGCCGGCAACACTAAAGGTATATTGATATACATGTAATTGATGTGTACCTTACCAGTACTCGTAGTAACTCCTGGGTATTTGATACCGGTGCCGTTGCTCATATTTGTAACTCATAGCAGGAGCTACGGAATAAGTGGAGACTGGCGAAGGACGAGGTGACGATGCGCGTCGGGAATGGTCCCAAGGTCGATGTGATCGCCGTCGGCACGCTGCCTCTACATTTACCCATGGGATTAGTTTTAAACCTCAGTAATTGTTATTTATTGCCAAGTTTGAGCGTGAACATTGTATCTGGATCTCGTTTAATACTAGATGGCTACTCATTTAAATCCGAGAATAATGGTTGTTCTATTTATATGAGAGATATGTTTTATGGTCATGCCCCGATGGTCAATGGTTTATTCTTAATGAATCTCGAACATAATGTTACACATATTCATAGTGTGAATACCAAATGATGTAAAGTTGATAACGATAGTCCCACATACTTGTGGCACTGCCGCCTTGGTCACAATGGTGTCAAGTGCATGAAGAAGCTCCATGCTGATGGACTTTTAGAGTCTCTCAATTATGAATCATTTGACACATGTGAACCATGCCTCATTGGCAAAATTACCAAGACTCCGTTCTCCGGAACAATGGAGCGAACAACCAACTTATTGGAGATCATACATACTGATGTGTGTGGTCCAATGAGAGTTGATGCTCGTGGAGGATATCATTATGTTCTCACTCTCACTGATGACTTAAGTAGATATGGGTATGTCTACTTGAAGAAACACAAGTCTGAGACCTTTGAAAAGTTCAAGGAATTTCAGAATGAGGTAGAGAATCAACGTGACCGAAAGATAAAGTTCTTACGATCAGATCGTGGAGGAGAATATTTAAGTCGCGAATTTGGTACGCACTTAAGGAAATGTGGAATCGTTTCACAACTCACACTGCCTGCAACACCTCAGCGTAACGATGCGTCCGAATGTCGTAATCGCACTCTATTGGATATGGTGCGATCTATGATGTCTCTTACCGACTTACCGCTATCATTTTGGGGATACGCTCTAGAGACAGCTACATTCACTTTAAATAGGGCTCCGTCTAAATCCGTTGAGATGACACCGTATGAATTATGGTTTGGGAAGAAACCTAAGCTGTCGTTTCTAAAAGTTTGGGGATGCGATGCTTATGTCAAGAAACTTCAACCTGAAAAGCTCGAACCCAAGTCGGAAAAATGCATCTACATAGGATACCCTAAGGAAACCATTGGGTATACCTTCTACTTAAGATCTGAGGGCAAGATCTTTGTTGCCAAGAACGGATCCTTTCTGGAAAAAGAGTTTCTCTCGAAAGGAGTAAGTGGGAGGAAAGTAGAACTCGATGAAGTACTACCTCTTGAACCGGAAAGTAGTGCAGCTCAGGAAAATGTTCCTATGGTGCCTACACCGATTGGAGAGGAAATTAATGATGATGATCAAGGTACTTCAGATCAAGTTGCTACTGAGCTTCGTAGGTCCACAAGGACACGTTCCACACCAGAGTGGTATGGCAACCCTGTCCTGGAAATCAAGTTGTTAGACAACGGTGAACCTTCGAACTATGAAGAAGCGATGGCGGGCACAGATTCCAACAAATGGCTTGAAGCCATGCAATCCGAGATAGAATCCATGTATGAAAACAAAGTATGGACTTTGACAGACTTGCCCGATGATCGGCGAGCAATAGAAAACAAATGGATCTTTAAGAAGAAGACGGACGCGGATGGTAATATGACCATCTATAAAGCTCGACTTGTCGCTAAGGGTTATCGGCAAGTTCAAGGGGTTGACTACGACGAGACTTTCTCTCCCGTAGCGAAGCTGAAGTCCATCCGAATCATGTTAGCAATTGCCGCATACTATGATTATGAGATATGGCAGATGGACGTCAAAATGGCATTCCTTAACGGCTATATTAAGGAAGAACTGTACATAATGCAGCCGGAAGGTTTTGTCGATCCTAAGAATGCTAACAAGGTATGCAAGCTCCAGCGATCCATTTATGGGCTGGTGCAAGCATCTCAGAGTTGGAACATTCGCTTTAATGAGATGATCAAAGCGTTTGGGTTTATGCAGACTTATGGAGAAGCCCGCGTTTACAAGAAAGTGAGTGGGAGCTCTGTAGCATTTCTCATATTATATGTAGATGACATACTTTTGATGGGAAATGATATAGAACTTTTGGACAGCATTAAGGCCTACTTGAATAAGTGTTTTTCAATTAAGGACCTAGGAGAAGCTACTTATATATTAGGCATCAAGATCTATAGGGATAGATCGAGACGCCTCATAGGTCTTTCACAAAGCACATACCTTGATAAGATATTGAAGAAGTTCAATATGGATCAGTCCAAGAAAGGGTTCTTGCCTGTGTTGCAAGGTGTGAGATTGAGCTCGGCTCAATGCCCGACCACAGCAGAAGATAAAGAAGAGATGAGTGTCATCCCCTATGCCTCAGCCATAGGATCTATTATGTATGCCATGTTGTGTACCAGACCTGATGTAAACCTTGCCGTAAGTTTGGTAAGAAGGTACCAAAGTAATCCCGGCAAGGAACACTGGACAGCAGTCAAGAATATCCTGAAGTACCTGAAAAGGACAAAGGACATGTTTCTCGTCTATGGAGGTGACGAAGAGCTCGTCGTAAAGGGTTATGTAGATGCTAGCTTCGGCACAGATCTGGATGACTTTAAGTCACAAACCGGATACGTGTATATGTTGAATCGTGGAGCAGTAAGCTGGTGCAGTTGCAAGCAGAGCGTCGTGGCGGGATCTACATGTGAAGCGGAGTACATGGCAGCCTTGGAGGCAGCACATGAAGCAATATGGATGAAGGAGTTCATCACCGACCTAGGAGTCATACCCAATGCGTCGGGGCCGATCACTCTCTTCCGTGACAACACTGGAGCTATTGCTCTTGCCAAGGAGCCCAGGTTTCACAAGAAGACCAGGCACATCAAGCGTCGTTTCAACTCCATCCGTGAAATGTTCAAGATGGAGACATAGATATTTGTAAAGTACATACGGATCTGAATGTCGCAGATCCGTTGACTAAACCTCTTCCGCGAGCAAAACATGATCAACACCAGAACTCTATGGGTGTTCGATTCATCACAATGTAACTAGATTATTGACTCTAGTGCAAGTGGGAGACTGTTGGAAATATGCCCTAGAGGCAATAATAAAAGGATTATTATTATATTTCCTTGTTCATGATAATTGTCTTTTATTCATGCTATAATTGTATTATCCGGAAATCGTAATACACGTGTGAATACATAGACCACAATATGTCCCTAGTGAGCCTCTACTTGACTAGCTCGTTGATCAACAGATAGTCATGGTTTCCTGACTATGGACATTAGATGTCATTGATAATGGGATCACATCATTAGGAGAATGATGTGATGGACAAGACCCAAACCTAAGCATAGCACAAGATCGTGTATTTCGTTTGCTAGAGCTTTTCCAATGTCAAGTTGTCACGCCCAAGATGCGACCCTATCCAAAAGGAACTCGAAGGTCCCACCAAGGATAGACCCGCATATTGAAACGCTTTTGCAAGGTGGATATCATTACATCAACATTAAATAATACATGGGGATACATACAAGAGGCATACAATGCCACACGAATACAACATCACAATACGTAAGATCAACATCCGACTACGGATGAAACACAAACAGAAACTCAAATGACATCCACCCTGCTAGCTCAGGCTGCCGACCTGGAATCTATCCCCTGATCGAAGAAGTAGAAGAAGAACTCAACGCAAGCAAGCATCGCTCTCGCGTCATGATCATCGCATAAACCTGTACCTGCAACTTTTGTTGTAGTAATCTGTGGGCCACGAGGACTCAGCAATCCCATTACCATGGGTATCAAGACTAGCAAAGCTTAAAGGGAAAGGAAGGGGTAAAGTGGTGAAGCTGCAGCAGCGACTAAGCATATATGTTGGCTAACATACGCAAATAAGAGCGAGAAGAGAGCAAAAGGAACGGTCGTGAAACTAGCAATGATCAAGAAGTGATCCTGAACTCCTACTTACGTCAAACATAACCCAGAAACCATGTTCACTTCCCGGACTCCGCCGAAAAGAGACCATCACGACTACACACGCGGTTGATGCGTTTTACTTCGGATCTGGTGTCAAGTTATCTACAACCGGACATTAACAAATTCCCATCTGCCTATAACCGCAGGCACGGCTTTCGAAAGATTATACCCTGTTGGGGTGTCCCAACTTAGCCCATGACAAGCTCTCGCGATCAACGAAGGAATAGACCTTCTCCCAGGAAGACCCGATCAGACTCGGAATCCCGGTTTACAAGACATTTCGACAATGGTAAAACAAGACCAACAAAGCCACCCGATGCGCCGACAAATCCCGATAGGAGCTGCACATATCTCGTTCTTAGGGCAACACCGGATGAGACTAGCTACGAGTAAAACCAACCCTCAAGTTGCCCAGAGGTGGCCCCGCAGGAAGCTCAGTTCAGACCAACACTTAGACAAGCACTGGCCCGGGGGGGCTAAAATAAAGATGACCCTTGGGTTGGCCGACCCAAGGGAAAGGATAGGTGGTGGTGAGGCAAATGGTAAAACCAAGGTTGGGCCTTGCTGGAGGAGTTTTATTCAAAGCGAACTGTCAAGGGGGTCCCATAAATCCCCTGACCGCGTAAGGAACGCAAAATCCGGGAACATAACACTGGTATGAGGGAAACTAGGGCGGCAAGAGTGGAACAAAACACCAGGCAAAAGGCCGAGTCTTCCACCCTTTACCAAGTATATAGATGCATTAATAATATAAGAGATGTGATATCCCAACCAAAATCCTGTCCACCATGGAGCAATCTTCAACTTCACCTGCAACTAGCAATGCTATAAGAGGGGCTGAGCAAAGCGGTAACATAGCCAAACAACGGTTTGCATAGGAAAGGTGTCAAAGGTTAGAGGTTCATGGCAATTTGGGATGGCTTGATAAACAAGTGATAGGTAGCGCAGCACAGCGATAGAACAAAACAACTAGCATAGCAATGATAGTAGTGAGATCCAGGGTAGCGGTCATCTTGCCTAAAATCCCGCAAGGAAGAAGAACAAGTCCATGAAGAAGATGAACGGATGAAGTCGAACCAAGCGTAGACGAACGAATCCTCACGATCGCAACGAAACAGGAACTATCGAAAAGAAGCACACAACAAGGTAAACACACCACACATGAACATGACATGATGCACAACCAAGCATGATGCATGACAAGACTACATGAAGCTACTCATGGCAAGAGATGATGCAAACAAGAGCAACACATCAAGACAAGTTTAAATGAGGCCGGGAACAACATATGACAATTCCGGTAAGTCCTCATATGCATATTTCGAAATTGGTCCAGATCTGAATAAACCTTATGTTCAAGTTGTTAAACAGCAAGTTAAGATGCACCAAGATGATCTACACGAGATTCTAGTCAAGTTACATATAAAGTTCACTTAGTTCGGAGCTACGGCCTAGAAGATACGAGCAAAACAAGTTAAACATGTCATTGATGCAAAATGCACCCAAACATCAAGCAAACACACCAAAACAAAGATGCAACATGATAATATGAAGCTACATGCAATTCTAAGCAAATTTCATATAGAGCACACCCAAAACGGAGCAACGGTTCAACACACACACACTATACAAGTTATAGCAACAATCTGTCCAAAACAGCAACTAGGCATATTGCAAGCATCAAAACAACATGCTACAGCATCTCAACATGAAAACAAAAGGCATGGGCATGATATACAGGTAAAGCATAACAAAACATGAACACTGAGCTATCTCCAGAAATCACTAGAAGATGCTCAAACACACATGGTAAGATTGCAAGTTATAACAATTTCAGACTTTGCAGAAAATAACATCACGATGCAATGTTTAGAGCTATCAAACAACATGTTACAGGAACTTATAATGACAAACAAAGGCATGGCATGAATCTACTAAATGCATAGATCAAAAGTGCCTCAGTGACCATAAGCCAAAAAGGATCAGAAAATATGATGGCACCCATGTAAACATAGCAAGTTATAATACAGATTCATACATGGCAGGAACAGAATTATGAAGGCATGTTAATGAGCTTGTGCAACTCTCTACAGAGCAACACATGGCATGGCAAGGCAACCAACAGTAAGAAGACATGTTTGTGAAGCTAAGCATGGCAAGAGCAAGGTCATAGGGTACATGGATCACTAGCAAAACACATGGAAACAACTGAACTTAATGTTAACAGGCTGACAGCAACATTATGAAGCAACTTTGGATCAAGATATGAACAAGCTACAACAACCTATAAATGCAAACAGGGGCATGGATGGATAGAGGATGACATGTAGATCAAAACATGTTTATAGAACATCTCCAAATTATGCATAGAATGATTAGTAGCAACATGTTTACATGGCATCACGAAATAACAGATTCAGCCTAGCAAAACAGCAACGTCATGTACACTACTTAACAAGCTCGAATCACTCACCACAAGTCATTGCATGACAAGATAAGCATAGCATCATCAAGAATACATGTTTATGTAACAAACCAAGGCAAGAACAAGTCCATAGCATTCAAGGATCAACTATAGCATCCTTGGCTAAATTGAAAAACAAGTAAACAATCTGCCAGGAAACATTTTGAAGCAAAAGTTGAGCACTCAAATGACATTCTAGACTACTCCATAATTGCAAACAAGTGCATGAATGGATAGACAATAACCACAAGTTCAAAACACCCTTACTCAAGTATCTCAAAATATGCATGGATCTCTCTGTAGCATCAAGTTTACAAGGCATCAAAATAACAGCAGAACAGGGACTAAAATCAGTAACATCACGATGCCTAGTTTGCATGCTTGTGCTAGTCATCACATTGATCACAAAAATGCATGGCATACACCACTTTAAAGAAGACATAGCATAGATCAAAACACATAAAGACATCAACCTCATAGGATGCACACATCAATCATGGCAAAAATGACAAAAGAGCTCGTTCTGTTAACAGACAGCAGAGAACATCATGAAGCACTCTTACAACGATGATTCAGGCATCAAGATGACTTCAAATGAATATGATGCAATGGAATGAAATGATGTACTCGTCGAGACGAACAATTTGACATATTACACGCATGAAACGGAGCTACGAATGCTGAGATTCAACATGTCAAACATGGCATGATAATGTGCAAAATTTCGGGGACTTAGGGAAAATTTCGGGGGTCAACCTTAGGGCTAGATCTGGATCCGGGGCACGGATCCCGAGGATCGCCGAAGCTCCGCCGGAGTTGCGGTAGAGGCGGCCGGGGAGGAAGAAGAGGGCGCCGGAGATGGGTCCGGCCAGATCCGGGGCGCGGGGCGGCGAGGGGCGCCGGATCCGGTGGCCGGACGGAGGAGCTCGCCGGCTCGGGGCGCTGGAGGCGCCGGACGGCGGCGGCCGGAGATGGCCCGGGGCTAGGCGGCGCGGCCAGGGCGGCGGCGGAGGCGGCCGAGCCGCGGAGAGGCGGCCGGGGGCGGCGGCTGAGGGGGCCGGCGGCGCGGG
>NC_041381.1:417525662-417533133 GCF_002162155.2 Triticum dicoccoides
GGCGGCGCGGGCCGGTGCCGGACGAGGCGGCGGGGACGAGGCACGGGCGGCGGAGGCGGCGACCGGCGCGGGCAGCACAGTGGCGCCTGGCAGCGGCGGACGGGCTGGGCGGCGGCACAGCCGGGCGGCGGCGGGCGCGGAGCTGGCCCGCGCGGGCCCCGGATGGGCTCCGCGGGCTGCGGCGGCGCGGGGAAGTGGGCTCGGGGCTCGGAGAATGGCGGCGCGCCACGTGACGGCGGCGGGGTGACCCGGACGTGTCCGGCTGCGGCCGGACGTGTCCGGTGGCGGCGGGGACGAATCAGCTAGGGTTAGGGGGAAAATGATCCAGAATTTCGGGGGAGAGGGCATATTTATAGGTAGAGGGAGCTAGGAGAGTCCAAATGAGGAGCGGTTTTTGGCCACGTGATCGTGATCGAACGACCAAGAGCATGGAGGGGAGTTAGATGGGTTTTGGGCCAGTTTGGAAGGGGTGTTGGGCTGCAAAGAGAAAGAGGGGTTTACGGTTACCCGGTTAACCGTTGGAGTACCAAACGACCTCCAAATTGCACGAAACTTGACAGGCGGTCTACCGGTGGTATACCAAGGCCACTTGGCAAGACTCGGTCCATTCCGAGAATGTTTAATAGCCGCACACAACGAGAGACGAAAGGGGAACGCCAGAGGGTATAGGAGCGCCGGATTGCAAAACGGACAACGGGGAAAATGCTCGGATGCATGAGACGAACACGTATGCAATGCAATGCACATGATGACATGGCAAAATGCAACACGCAAGCAAATGACATGGCAACGACGGCGAATAACTGGCGAACACCTAGCGCATCGAAACCGGGGCGTTACAACACTCCTCCACTAACAAGAGATCTCGTCCCGAGATCTTAGGACTAAGACGGAAGGGAAAAGGGAAGAGGTGAAACAAGAACTCAAGAGAAGAAGCAAAGAATCGAGAGCACTCAAGAATAAGAGAGGAACGACGAGAATGACGAGAATCGAAAGCTCACGGAATCAGATAGACTATGAAACCACTCCGGTTAGAATGAGGTAAGAAACGAATAAGACTGAAAGGATTTAGACAGAACTCCGGCTGAAACTTGGAAGGAAAAGAACACGAGCTTGAGAGGATGGAAAGATATTTGATGGAGACATGACACAAAACCTCCGGAAAGAATTAAAAGAGTTGAATGAAACGAACGGAGAAGAAAATGACAACTTGTGCCATGAATGAAATATAAAGCAACCTTAGAAGAAAAGATTGAATGGAGTTGTTGAGAAAATTCAACAACGAAAGAATAAGCTTATTGTGGACTTATGGATAGCATCTCAAAATTATGAGGTGATCTCTGACCACAAGCGGAAAAGATTGAATAGCTGAGAAGAACGAAGGAATGCAAAACTCCACTTCAAAAGGATATGGAGGATTAATTGCACTTTGAGATGCAAGAAGAAAAGATACTTGAACTCCACCAACAAAATCTTGATGAACTCTTGAAGAATGAATTAAATCGTGAAGATCCACCATGAAGAACTCCGATGACAAAAGGATGAAGAGATAGAATGAAGGGTGAAAGAATAAGATGAGCCTTGCGATGATTTAGATGGAGGTTCCGACAAAATAGCCGAGGAAAATTTGAACTCCGGAAAAGAAAAATGAATCACATGGAATCAAGAATTTATTCCACAAGAACAAACTCTGAAGGAAGGGATTATTCACTTGGATGAAATAAGAATAAGATTTATTGTATGCTTATCCTTCATCAAATTAAATTGATGACTAGCAATGGATTTTTGCATACTACTTATTATTCTTGAAAAGGATTTAGAAGGGGTAGCACAAAACTAGAGAAAGGTCTTCATGAACCACTGGTAGGATTGAAAAGAACGAAAGGATTAATATGATGACAAAGGAAAAAGAATCTGAATGAACCACCGTTAGATTTCAAAAATGACTGACGAACGAGAATGAATCACCGGGAAGAATTAGACGATCAAATATGCCTGAGGGGATTTAGATGCAAAAGAATAAAGAGATCATGAGCTGATTGAAGAACACTTGAATGAAGCACCGGGATAATTAGATAACGATAACTGGAATGATGGCCTCCGGTGAAAAGAAACGGGAAAAGAACTCCTAACAAACTCCGGATGGTTAAGAAAGAATATCTGACCAATGGAATAATTCGAGAGGGTAACAAGAAACTAGAACCGCGAATCTTCGAGAGAACGGACAAGATTTAAAGGAAAACTCTTCTTTGGTCTTCAAATATCAACGGGAAACACCACAAAAATTACTGAGATACTCCGGGAGAATGAAAAACGATGGGATTGAGCCAACAATGAAAAGAGTTTGAAAACGATCTTGGAGAAGGCATGTGACTGATGGAATCCATTCTTACGTCACACTTTGAAAAGAATTAGGAATAGCTCCGGAATAATTAGAAGAGTCAGGTAAGATCCTGGCAAAAGACCTGTGGGTTAGGGCCCACTTAAGAGATAACACCGTTGAAAAGGATTGATGAACAGATAGATGAAGCACCGGAACAATTGAAATATTTGAATGAGGTGACAACCTCGCATTAATTGGAACACAGACGAATCTCCTGAGATGACTTGAACACTCCGGAAGGATAAACTGGCGAGAGGCGAACGAGCAGGGAAAACACTTGAGTCGAGGAAAAGAATATAATCACTACCAAAAATTAGAATTGAATCCACCGGAAAAGATAAAGAGATGAAGAATGACGAACGAGATGAGAATTCACCGGTTAAAATAATTTACGAAAGACTGAAGAGGTTCCGCACGAATGAGATAGATGGTCGAGAGAGACTCAGACTCCGGGAAGAGAAAGGGTGGGAGGGCGGGAAAACAAAGGCAATTGATGGGGAAACCGACGAATATCTTGAAGAGAAAACACCGGTTGAAGGAAAGCAAAGGTTTCGCACGAGTAGGATGGATACTCGATTACGGACTCCGATTCCGAGAAGAAGAAGGGTGGGCGGGTGGGAAAGAAAACAAGTGAGGATTGAACTCAAAGATGAAGAGGCTCGAGTCGACTTGACGAGAAATGCACCGGATAAAAAGAGCTGAGGAACCACGATCGGAAAACCAACTGCGTGATCCTAAAGAAAATTTTGAATGGGAAGAGGAGTAATTCAAAACACCTACGTCAAGATTCCTCACCAGAGCGACGAAGGGGCTCAGGAGTAAAAAGAATTCCTACTCTCTGATATAACTAGACTCCGAAAACAGTTTTCTTCTAGACTCAACAACGGCCAAACTACACGATCAATCAAGGGGGCTCCTAGGGTCGGTCGAGGCTCTGATACCAACTTGTCACGCCCAATATGCGACCCTATCCAAAAGGAACTCGAAGGTCCCACCAAGGATAGACCCGCATATTGAAAGGCTTTTGCAAGGTGGATATCATTACATCAACATTACATAATACATGGGGATACATACAAGAGGCATACAATGCCACACGAATACAACATCACAATACATAAGATCAACATCCGACTACGGATGAAACACAAACAGAAACTCAAACGACATCCACCCTGCTAGCCCAGGCTGCCGACCTGGAACCTATCCCCTGATCGAAGAAGCAGAAGAAGAACTCAACACAAGCAAGCATCGCTCTCGCGTCATGATCATCGCATAAACCTGTACCTGCAACTGTTGTTGTAGTAATCTGTGAGCCACGAGGACTCAGCAATCCCATTACCATGGGTATCAAGACTAGCAAAGCTTAAAGGGAAAGGAAGGGGTAAAGTGGTGAGGCTGCAACAGCGACTAAGCATATATGGTGGCTAACATACGCAAATAAGAGCGAGAAGAGAGCAAAAGGAACGGTCGTGAAACTAGCAATGATCAAGAAGTGATCCTGAACTCCTACTTATGTCAAACATAACCCAGAAACCGTGTTCACTTCCCGGACTCCGCCGAAAAGAGACCATCATGGCTACACACGCGGTTGATGCGTTTTACTTCGGATCTGGTGTCAAGTTATCTACAACCGGACATTAACAAATTCCCATCTGCCTATAACCACAAGCACGGCTTTCGAAAGATTATACCCTGTAGGGGTGTCCCAACTTAGCCCATGACAAGCTCTCGCGATCAACGAAGGAATAGACCTTCTCCCAGGAAGACCCGATCAGACTCGGAATCCTGGTTTACAAGACATTTCGACAATGGTAAAACAAGACCAGCAAAGCCACCCGATGCGCCGACAAATCCCGATAGGAGCTGCACATATCTCGTTCTCAGGGCAACACCGGATGAGACTAGCTACGAGTAAAACCAACCCTCAAGTTGCCCCGAGGTGGCCCCGCAGGCAGCTCAGTTCGGACCAACACTTAGACAAGCACTGGCCCGGGGGGGGCTAAAATAAAGATGACCCTCGGGTTGGCCGACCCAAGGGAAAGTATAGGTGGTGGTGAGGCAAATGGTAAAACCAAGGTTGGGCCTTGCTGGAGGAGTTTTATTCAAAGCGAACTGTCAAGGGGGTCCCATAAATCACCCGACCGCGTAAGGAATGCAAAATCCGGGAACATAACACCGGTATGACGGAAACTAGGGCGGCAAGAGTGGAACAAAACACCAGGCAAAAGGCCGAGTCTTCCACCCTTTACCAAGTATATAGATGCATTAATAATATAAGAGATATTGTGATATCCCAACCAAAATCCTGTCCACCCTGGAGCAATCTTCAACTTCACCTGCAACTAGCAACGCTATAAGAGGGGTTGAGCAAAGCGGTAACATAGCCAAACAACGGTTTGCATAGGAAAGGTGTCAAAGGTTAGAGGTTCATGGCAATTTGGGATGGCTTGATAAACAGGTGATAGGTAGCGCAGCATAGCGATAGAACGAAACAACTAGCATAGCAATGATAGTAGTGAGATCCAGGGTAGCGGTCATCTTTCCTGAAATCCCGCAAGGAAGAAGAACGAGTCCATGAAGAAGACGAACGGATGAAGTTTAACCAAGCATAGACGAACGAATCCTCACGATCGCAACGAAACAGGAACTATCGAAAAGAAGCACACAACAAGGTAAACACACCACACATGAACATGACATGATGCACAACCAAGCATGATGCATGACAAGACTACATGAAGCTACTCATGGCAAGAGATGATGCAAACAAGAGCAACACATCAAGACAAGTTTAAATGAGGCCGGGAACAACATATAACAATTCCGATAAGTCCTCATATGCATATTTTTAAATTGGTCCAGATCTGAATAAACCTTATGTTCAAGTTGTTAAACAGCAAGTTAAGAGCACCAAGATGATCTACACGAGATTCTAGTCAAGTTACATATAAAGTTCACTTAGTTCGGAGCTACGACCTAGAAGATACGAGCAAAACAAGTTAAACATGGCATTGATGCAAAATGCACCCAAACATCAAGCAAACACACCAAAACAAGGATTCAACATGATAATATGAAGCTACATGCAATTCTAAGCTAGTTTCATATAGAGCACACCCAAAACGGAGCAACGGTTCAACACACACACACTATACAAGTTATAGCAACAATCTGTCCAAAACAGCAACTAGGCATATTGCAAGCATCAAAACAACATGCTACAGCATCTCAACATGAAAACAAAAGGCATGGGCATGATGTATAGGTAAAGCATAACAAAACATGAACATTGGGCTATCTCCAGAAATCACTAGAACATGCTCAAACGGACATGGTAAGATTGCAAGTTATAACAATTTCAGACTTTGCAGAAAATAACATCACGATGCAATGTTTAGAGCTATCAAACAACATGTTACAGGAACTTATAATGACAAACAAAGGCATGGCATGAATCTACTAAATTCATAGATCAAAAGTCCCTTAGTGACCATAAGCCAAAAAGGATCAGAAAATATGATGGCACCCATGTAAACATAGCAAGTTATAATACAGATTCATACATGGCAGGAACAGAATTATGAAGGCATGTTAATGAGCTTGTGCAACTCTCTACAGAGCAACACATGGCATGGCAAGGCAACCAACAGTAAGAAGACATGTTTGTGAAGCTAAGCATGGCAAGAGCAAGGTCATAGGGTATATGGATCACTAGCAGAACACATGGAAACAACTGAACTTAATGTTAACAGGCTGACAGCAACATTATGAAGCAACTTTGGATCAAGATATGAACAAGCTACAGCAACCTATAAATGCAACCAAGGGCATGGATGGATAAAGGATGACATGTAGATCAAAACATGTTTATATAACATCTCCAGATTATGCATAGAATGATTAGTAGCAACATGTTTACATGGCATCACGAAATAACAGATTCAGCCTAGCAAAACAGCAACGTCATGTACACTACTTAACAAGCTCGAATCACCCACCACAAGTCATTGCATGACAAGATAAGCATAGCATCATCAACAAGACATGTTTATGTAACAAACCAAGGCAAGAACAAGTCCATAGCATTCAAGGATCAACTATAGCATCCTTGGCTAAATTGAATAACAAGTAAACAATCTGCCAGGAAACACTTTGAAGCAAAAGTAGAGCACTCAAATGACATTCTAGACTACTCCGTAATTGCAAACAAGTGCATGAATGGATAGACAATAACCACAAGTTCAAAACACCCTTACTCAAGTATCTCAAAATATGCATGGATCTCTCTGTAGCATCAAGTTTACAAGGCATCAAAATAACAGCAGAACAGGGACTAAAATCAGTAACATCACGATGCCTAGTTTTCATGCTTGTGCTAGTCATCACATTGATCACAAAAATGCATGGCATACACCAATGTAAAGAAGACATAGCATAGATCAAAATACATGAAGACATCAACCTCATAGGATGCACACATCAATCATGGCAAAAATGACAAAAGAGCTTGTTCTGTTAACAGACAGCAGAAAACATCATGACGCACTCTTACAACGATGATTCAGGAATCAAGATGACCTCAAATGAATATGATGCAATGGAATGAAATGATGTACTCGTCGAGACGAACAATTTGACATATTACACGCACGGAACGGAGCTACGGATGCAGAGATACCACAGGTCAAACATGGCATGATAATGTGCACAATTTCGGGGACTTAGGGAAAATTTCGGGGGTCAACCTTAGGGCTGGATCTGGAACCGGGGCGCGGATCCCGAGGATCGCCGGAGCTCCGCCGGAGTTGCGGTAGAGGCGGCCGGGGAGGAAGAAGAGGGCGCCGGAGATGGGGTCGGCCGGATCCGGGGCGCGGGGCGGCGAGGGGCGCCGGATCCGATGGCCGGACGGAGGAGCTCGCCGGCTCGGGGCGCTGGAGGCGCCGGACGCCGGCGGTCGGAGATGGCCCGGGGCTAGGCGGCGCGGCCAGGGCGGCGGCGCAGGCGGCCGAGCCGCGGGGAGGCGGCCGGGAGCGGCGGCTGAGGGGGCCGGCGGCGCGGGCCGGTGCCGGACGAGGCGGCGGGGAC
>NC_041381.1:417533477-417554855 GCF_002162155.2 Triticum dicoccoides
CGTGGAGCGGGCCTGCGCAGGCCCTGGATGGGCTCCGCGGGCCGCGGCGGCGCGGGAAAGTGGGGGCGGGGCTCGGCGAATGGCGGCGCACCACGTGGTGGCGGCGGGGCGACCCGGACGTGTCCGGTGGTGGCGGGGACGAATCAGCTAGGGTTAGGGGGAAAATGATCCGGAATTTCGGGGGAGAGGGCATATTTATAGGTAGAGGAGCTAGGAGAGTCCAAATGAGGAGCGGTTTTCAGGGACGCGATCGTGATCGAACGACCAAGAGCATGGCGGGGAGTTAGATGGGTTTTGGGCCAGTTTGGAAGGGGTGTTGGGCTGCAAAGAGAAAGAGGGGTTTACGGTTACCCGGTTAACCGTTGGAGTACCAAACGACCTCCAAATGGCACGAAACTTGACAGGCGGTCTACCGGTGGTATACCAAGGCCACTTGGCAAGACTCGGTCCATTCCGAGAAAGTTTAATACCCGCACACAACGAGAGACGGAAGGGGAACGCCAGAGGGCATAGGAGCGCCGGATTGCAAAACGGACAACGGGGAAAATGCTCGGATGCATGAGACGAACACGTATGCAATGCAATGCACATGATGACATGGAAAAATGCAACACGCAAGCAAATGACATGGCAACGACGGCGAATAACTAGCGAACACCTGGCGCATCGAAGCCGGGGCATTACACAAGTATCTTTTCCTTAGACCATGAGATCGTGTAACTCCCGGATACCGTAGGAGTGCTTTGGGTGTATTAAACGTCACAACGTAACTGGGTGACTATAAAGGTATACTGCGGGCATCTCCGAAAGTGTCTGTTGGGTTGACACGGATCGAGACTGGGATTTGTCACTCCGTATGACGGAGAGGTATCTCTGGGCCCACTCAGTAATGCATCATCATAATGAGCTCAAAGTGACCAAGTGTCTGGTCACAAGATCATGCATTACGGTATGATTAAAGTGACTTGCCGGTAACGAGATTGAACGAGGTATTGGGATACCGACGATCGAATCTCGGGCAAGTAACATACCGATTGACAAAGGGAATTGTATACGGGATTGCTTGAATCCTCGACATCATGGTTCATCCGATGAGATCATCGAGGAGCATGTGTGAGCCAACATGGGTATCCAGATCCCGTTGTTGGTTATTGACCGGAGAGCCGTCTCGGTCATGTCTACGTGTCACCCGAACCCGTAGGGTCTACACACTTAAGGTTAGGTGACGCTAGGGTTGTAGAGATATGAGTATGCGGCAAACCGAAAGTTGTTTGGAGTCCCGGATGAGATCCCGGACGTCACGAGGAGTTCCGGCATGGTCCGGAGGTAAAGAATTATATATGGGAAGTCGAGTTTCGGCCATCGGGAAAGTTTCGAGGGTCACCGGTATTGTACCGGGACCACCGGAAGGGTCCTGGGGGTCCACCGGGTGGGGCCACCCATCCCGGAGGGCCCCATGGGCTGAAGTGGGAGGGGAACCAGCCCCTGGTGGGCTGGTGCACCCCCTGGGCCCCCTCTGCGCCTAGGGTTGGGAACCCTAGGGGAGGGGGCGCCTCCACTTGCCTTGGGGGGAAAGTTTCCCCCCTTGGCCGCCGTCCCCCTAGGAGATCCAATCTCCTAGGGCCGCCCCCCTAGGGTCCCTATATAAAGAGGGGGTGGGAGGGCAGCCGCACCCTGACACCTGGTGCCTCCCTCCCCCTTGCTACACCTCCTCCTCCCGCAAACGCTTGGCGAAGCCCTGCCGGAACCCTGCTGCATCCACCACCATGCCGTCGTGCTGCTGGATCTTCATCAACCTCTCCTTCCCCCTTGCTGGATCAAGAAGGAGGAGACGTCATGCTGATCGTACGTGTGTTGAACGCAGAGGTGCCGTCCGTTCGGCGCTAGGATCTCCGGTGATTTGGATCACGACGAGTACGACTCCCTCAACCCCATTCTCTTGAACGCTTCCGCTCGCGATCTACAAGGGTATGTAGATGCACTCCCCTCTCTTGTTGCTAGAGGAACTCATAGATTGATCTTGGTGAACATAGGAAAATTTTTATTTTATGCAACATTCCCCAACAGGAGGTTCCGGCCACGCACCTCTGGAAGGATTGTTTCATCATGAGGGAATTCAAAAACTATGATCTCTTTTGGTATGATCAGGGTCCATCTGGCGGTTCTAGTCTAGGGTTTCACGGGCCGGGTTACGGCGGTGGCGGTTCAAACTCAGGATTTCAGAATAATCAGGGCAACCAGAACAGCTAAGGTGGTCACAATAAGCAGAGTAATCAGGGGAATAAGCAGTAGTCGGGTTATCAGAGCAACCCGAAGTAGTTAAATGGTGGACAATATCATGTCTTCACTATTAGTCTATGCAAGCGCGATCAGAAGCTCCATAAAAGGGTTGTAAAATCTATTGAACCGGCAGTGCCCCGTTATCTGCGCTGGTCTGAATAGCCTATTGTTTTGAGTTGGGAGGATCATCCGCCCCGGGTTGATAATCTTGGCCATCTAGGCTTAGTGGTTGCACCGCAGGTTGGAGGTTATAAGTTCACCAAAGTGCTCATGAATGGAGGGAGCAGTATCAATATGTTGTATTATGATACCTTCCGGCGTATGGGGTTAACAGATAAGAATCTTAAACCGTCAAACACCATTTTTCACGGTGTCGTGCCTGGTAAATCGGCTTACCCAGTTGGTAAGATAGCTCTGGAGGTGGTTTTTGGTGATGATCATGATTCAAGATCAGAGACGGTGACCTTTGAAGTGGTTAAAATCAAAAGTCCGTACCATGACCTGTTTGGATGGCCGGTTTATGCTAAATTCATGTCAAGGTCGTGTTATGTTTATCTGCAGCTCAAGATGCCGGGTCATAAGGGGACCATCATGGTTCACGATAGCCGCAAGATTGCTCTGGAGTGTGAGGAAGGTGATGCGGCTTATGCCGAGTCGGTTTGTGCAACGAAGGAGTTGAAGTTTTATAAGGACAATGTTGATACGACAGATATGACTTCTCTAAAGAAGCCCACTACAAAGCATGATCTGGCTTTGAAGTTTAAATCGGCTGATGAGACTAAATCTGTTGATTTTGTTCCTGGCAATTCATCCAAGCAGTTCAGCATCAGCGTCAACTTGGATCCGAAATAGGAAAGCACGCTCATCGAGTTCATCCGTGAGAACCAGGACATCGTTGCATGGAAACCTTCTGACATGCCAGGTGTACCGAGGGAAGTCGCTGAGCACACTCTTAATATTGATCCGAAGTTCAAACTAGTTAAATAGTTTCTTCGCCACTTTAATGAAGAGAGGCGTAAGGCCATTGGTGAAGAGGTAGCCCGGGTATTGGCAGTATGGTTCATTGTGGAAGTATTTCACCCTGAGTGGTTGGCTAATCCGGTGCAGGTACTTAAGAAAAATGACACTTGGCGGATGTGTGTGGATTACACAGATTTGAACAAAGCTTGCCCAGTTGATCCCTTTGCCCTCCCTCGTATTGATCAAATCATTGATGCTACGACGGGTTGTGAGTGTTTGAGTTTCCTGGATGCTTATTCCGGTTACCATCCGATCAAAATGGTAGTTAAGGACCAGGAGAAGACGGCTTTCATCACTCCCTTTGGAGCCTTCTGTTATGTGTCTATGCCCTTTGGGCTCAAAAGTGCTCAGGCGACTTATCAACGGTGCGTGCAGAATTGCCTCCATGATCAGATTGGGCGTAATGTTCATGCTTATGTGGATGATATCGTGATGAAGTCCAGGAAAGAAGAGACACTCATAACTGATTTGCAAGAAACTTTTGATAACCTGAGAGTTTATAAAATGATGCTCAATCTGGCTAAGTGTGTTTTTGGTGTACCGGCTGGCAAGCTCTTGGGTTTTCTGGTGTCCAACAGGGGCACTGAGGCTAATCCGGAAAAGATCAAGGCTATCACATCCCTGGCTAAACCGGCATGTATCAATGATGTTCAACGTCTGGCGGGTCGTATCGCGGCTTTGAGCCGGTTTATCAGCAGGTTGGGGGACAAGGCGATCCCTCTGTATCAGATGTTAAAGAAGACAGACAATTTTGTCTGGAGCGATGCCGCTGATGCGGCGTTTGAGGGCTTAAAAAAGCAGTTGGCTAAACCGTCGGTTCTTGCTGCTCCGGTTGATAAGGAGCCACTGTTGTTATACATGGCTGCTAATGCCCGGGCTGTCAGCGTAGCTATTGTGGTGGAATGCAAGGAGGCTGGGAAGGAATACCCGGTTCAAAGGCCGGTTTATTATATCAGCGAAGTGCTCATTTAGTCAAAGCAAAGGTATCTGCATTGGCAGAAGCTGGTGTATGGGGTCTTCATGGCAAGTCGGAAGCTTAAATAGAACTTTCAAGGCCACCCCATCACAGTGGTCAATTCCGCTCCTTTGGGGGATATAATCCAGAACCGGGAGGCAACTGGCCGAGTTGCTAAGTGGGCTATTGAGCTTGGACCACACGGTTTGAAATATATGCCTCGAACAGCTATCAAGTCCCAGGCCCTGGTGGATTTCATCAATGATTGGACAGAGTTGCAGGCACCAGAAGATAAACCAGACAACACATACTGGACTATCCACTTCGATGGGTCCAGGCAATTGGAGGGCTCGGGGGCTGGAGTTGTCCTTACTTCCCCTCGAGGTGATAAAATTTGTTATGTTCTTCGCTTAATGTTTCCTTGTACTAACAATGCAGCTGAGTATGAGGCCTTACTCCATGGTCTTTGAGTGTCCAAGGAAATGAACTTAAGCCGGGTACGATGCTTTGAAGACTCCGATCTGGTGTCCCAACAAGTTTCAGGTACTTGGGATTCCAAGGATCCACTCATGGCGGCTTATCGATGAGAGGTGGATATTGTTGCTGGTCACTTCAAGGGTTATCAAGTGGAGCACATTGATCGGCACAAAAATGAGGCAGCAGATGCTTTAAGCCGGCTGGGATCTTAGCGTAAACTGGTGCCACCCAATACCTTTCTGGATGTCTTGCACAACCCGTCAGTTCAGTTGCCTACAGAGGAGGACCTCGCTATTCCTGATCCGAAGGCACAGTTGGTGGTCGCTTTACACATCATTCCAGATTGGACGGTTCCATACTTGACGTATATGAACCGGGGCGAGTTGCCAGAAGATGCAGTTTTGGCCTGGCAGATCGTCCGGCGACCCAAGTCCATGGTTATTCACAATGGCGAGTTACACCATTGCATCGTCTCTGGTGTGTTCTAGCGCTGTGTTTCTCCTGAAGAAGGCCATGAGATTCCACGTGAGATCCACGAAGGAGACTGTGGTCATAACGCCAGTTCAAAATCCTTGGTTGCTAAAGCTTTTCGTCATGGCTTCTCTATTGGCTGACGGCTCATGCTAATGTTGAGGACTTGGTGAGGCGGTGCGACGGTTGTCAGAAATTCTCACGACGAGCTCATGTTCCGGCTCAGGAGCTACGGATGATTCCAATCACTTCGTCGCTTACTACTTGGGGGCTTGATATGGTAGGGCCTTTCAAACGATCCAAAGATAAGACGACTCACCTGTTGGTGGCGGTTGACAAGTTTACTAAATGGGTTGAAGCAGAGCCAGTAAGCAAGTGTGACGCAACCACGGCGGTTCAATTCATCAATAAGGTGATCTTCCGCTTTGGTATTCTACACAGCATCATTACAGATAATGGCACGAACCTCTCCAAAGGCGAGATGGAGGATTTTTGTCAACGAGAGCACATCCGGCTTGATGTGTCGTCTGTGGCTCACCCCCAGTCTAATGGTCAAGTTGAGAGAGCTAATCAGGAAATTTTGAAGGGTATCAAGCCTCGGCTTATGGTTCCTTTGAAGAGGATGCTGGGTTGTTGGGTGGAGGAATTACCATCTGTGTTATGGAGCATAAACACCACCCAAATCGATCTACGGGTTATACACCTTTCTTCATGGTTTACGGGGCAGAGGCAGTACTCCCAAGTGATACTCGTCATGACTCGCCCTGGGTTGCCAATTATGTTGAAGCAGACAACGAGCAAGCATGCCAAGAAGCACTGGACCTGTTAGATGAAAAATGGGACATGGCGTTGGCTCGTTCGGTGGTTTATCAACAAGACCTGCGGCGTTATCACAGCCGCCGGGTTAAAACAAGAACCTTTCAAGAAGGCGACTTAGTGCTTCGGCTCGTCCAGGATCAGACCGATATGCACAAGTTATCCCCACCTTGGGAAGGGCCCTTTGTGGTCAGCAAGAATCTGCACAACGGATCATACTACCACATCGACGTTCGAGAGCACAAGGACTCAAGCAAATCGGAGGAGGAGACCCGTCGGTCGTGGAATATCGCTCATCTATGGCCTTACTACACCTGAGTCGTAGGCTCCCATTATGTACATATTTTGACAATGTATATATTATGATCAATATAATAAACCGGCATCCTTGCTACAAGCAGGGCCTCTGCCATTCTTCCAATATTTCTTGGTTACAACGGGGCTTCTTCTTATAAAGCGGTGTCCTATTTGTCCATTAAACTGGCTATCATGCCACAACAAAGCTTGGGAGCTTCACACCCAAGGGGCCAAAGAGGGTATTGTTGCTAAAGCACAACACAAACATAGGCACCCATTGAGCACAACTCACAAAGTTACTTGGGGGATCTTTGTGCAAAGGAACAAAGAGTCTGAAAGGACCCTTGTAATTGGCTATCAAGCCACGGCTTGGAAGCCTGGTGTATTCACCTAAAACCCCGGGTTAACCTGCCTTCATCAAGTAAGCCACTCCTGTCTAGGTAATCCTGGTATGACCCGCCGAACGTTTGGCAAGTCAATCTTATACAGACCCTGAACTTGTCAAAGTTAAAACTACGACTGGTTAATTGGAGTCCCATCTTAAAAGGCTTTGTCAAATGGTTTAATTCAGCGGCCTAGCAGCCCATGAAAAGCCTCGAATTTGGGCCTGGCAGCCCTTGAAAAGCCTCGACTACAAGTTTTTATTTGATTTTGTTTTTGCAAAGTTTTATCTCTTTTGATAAGGTTTTAAGTTAAACCGGCGTCTATTGACCCAGCCCGACTATAAGTCATTACATCAACCCGGTGTTTCTTAACCCGGCGTGGCTTTCAGTTATCAGCTGTTAGCACATAATCAATTATGAACCGGTGTTTCTTAATCCAGTTTGGCATTGACTATAAGTCGCCAGGATGATCGTCCGGTGTTTGTCGTAACCCGGCATGGCTTATTATGCACCAGCACAGCATGGTGGGAGTTTTCAAACACTCAAAATTTGGGTTATCACCCTTACTACATAAGTTGGTAAACCAACATGGTGATTCAATATCACAGGTATGATATATTTCATATTTCATTGCTTTACAACCTTGGTTATGAAAACTCTGGTTCTGTATTGGGTATCATAACCCGTCCGGCGGTAAACCGCCAGGGCATGTTTAAGTTTTCCAAATGCAGAAGGCAGAATTTTATAAAAAATACTAAGGCACATCAAGCAATCATAGCAACAATCATGCCGGATTACAGTGTCAGGTAGCAGTGCACGATGGCAGAAGATCAAAGTATTTCAACTAGCCTATTACAAGGCGCTTTGATGCCCAAAAGAATAATTGTTTGTTGCCTAGAACGCTATATGCGGAAATCAAACCGGCTGCCAGATTATGATTCTTCACCAGGTTGACGTGAAGTTGATGGATCATCTCGCGTCGGTTCAACCTCCTCCTCCTCACCCAGTGGCTGGAAGTCAATGGTGGCCCAATCAATCCTGGTTAATTAAGGCTTGGAAGACAGCTTCACTGCTTATAAGATTGGACGATTCAATGTCAGGGGCATAGGTGTGCTTACGGATTGGCGGGATAAGATTCTGCGCTTCTTTCACAGCTGCATCAACCCGTTTGTTGTCTATGTCATAGCTGGATGATGGATAGACAAGTCAACCTCTTCAGCCAATTGGCTTGCCAGCGGGCGCATCTCCTTTGTCAAGGCTTTGAGGGCTTCATTATCAAATTCTGACCCGTCTTCTTGTTGGCCAGGATAGCCCTTTGCGATATCTTCCGGATCAAGATCAGCTATCCACACTTTGGCTCGAGTCAATGCTGATAAAGCGCCAGCCCTTGCAGCAGATCGTTTTACCTCCTCTATCTGGGTAGGTGTCATAGAAAATTTGACCAAGGTATCCTCGATCAAGGTTGGCGCCGGTTTATTGTATGAAGCTGCGTAGATGACTCATTGAGCGCCGGTATACAGTTGCTCTATGAAAGTACAGGCTGCTTTCAACTTCACCCGCATGTCCGAGCCCAGATGAGCAACACGACTACCTGAAACGGTTTAAGAATTTACTGTTAAACTGGCAGTTTCAAAGATGTTAAGAAAGGCTCTTGAAAAGAATGCTTACCAAATATCGCAGAAGTCATAGCATTGATCTGATGTTTTAAACTGGTTAGCTCTTCTGCCACCGGTTTAAGAGCTGTTTCGGCATCTTCAGCCCGCTTTAATAGAGAAGCCTTCTCGGTTTCCCAGTCCACCCGCTCGCTTTTGAAACCATCCTTTAATTGCTCCATGGCAGTTAAAGCGCCCTTCAGTTCATCTTTGGCCTTGGAGGTTTCTGCTTGCTAGGACTTGATATTTTCTTGATGATCGGCAATTTGGGAATCTTTGTTGCTCAAGTCAGCCTGCAAAAGATAGATGATGAAGATGTTAATATTTTTCTCAAAGTCCCAAGAACATAACAAGTTATACACTTGGCACTTGGGGGCTAATGCAGATTGCTTCTTTTTTGACTATTATCTAAAGTCCCAAGGCTCAATACAATTATTAATCTTGGCACTTGGGGGCTAATGTGTAATTGATCAGAAAAAGCAAAGGTGAAGGAATTCAACGAAGACAAGTTTTGAACAGAAAGTCCCGATTCATCTTGAAGAGGTAAACCAGCCCTTGGGGGCTACACAGTTGAAGTCTTTTTTATCCAAAGTCCCGGTTCATCTTAAAGAGATAAACCAGCCCTTGGGGGCTACTATGGAGTTGATATAAAGTACAAAGAAAATTTATAAAGTGTTTGGAATGGAAGTTACCTCATAGCGCTCCTTCATCAAGTTGACTAAACCGGCCTCATAGTCACGGGTTGTATATAGGCGGTTTAGGTATCCAGAGTGAAGTTCTTGAGCGTTGAGCTGAGCACAGCTTGACAAATCGGTCTTCCATTTGCCTTCCTCCACAGTAGCAGATTCCACTTTGGCACTATGCTTTGACAAAGTGACAGGGTTGCCAGGAGAAGTGTGGCCAAACCCGGTAATCACAACATCATCAGTTGCTTTATTTAGGCTCGCCGGTTTATCCGAGGCTTTGGCTGGGCTCGGCGGATCAGCAGCTGGACTTGGAGGATTGGCAGTTGGGCTTGGTGGATCGACCTGAGGACTAGCCGGGTTAACTTCTAGCGGATCAACATAAGTGTCCTGACCTTGTGGCACAGGATCATCCATAGCAATATCAGCATCTCCACCAGCACCTTCTGAGGTCCTCTCCGGTTCAAACTCCTCAGTGGGAGCATTTGTTTTCGCTTTCTTGGTGAGTCGGGCTTTGGCGCTGCAAAATAGCAAACAGAGGTTAATATGGTAAACCGGCGTAAGAAGGCAAAGCTAAAAATTATTATACTTACCCAGGGACGGTCTTGAGGGGAGGCATTTGTGTGGTTGATGAATCACCATAGGATGAATTGGAAGTTACCTGATAATTTGAGTCAGACGGATTAAGACGGTATTGGAAGTAACCCGCCAAGGGATAAGATTTGTTAGAATTACAAGAGACCTCTACACGGCGCTTCCGGATTGGGGTGTTTGGTAAACCGGAGGAAGTGACTTGCTGGCCACTGTGCCGGGTTGTGCGACGAGCTTTAGGGTGTTGTGTCTTCAAAGAAAATTGTGGATCCAAATGAGTGAGAGGATGTGAACGTTTCACTTTCCGGACTGCGCGATGAAGTTTTCGTACTGGCACAAGATCGGAATTGGAGGAAAGGGAGATTACCTCTACATGGTTAGCACGGCTGGCTTCCGCGTCATCCTGATAATGGTCATTGTCAATAAGATGTATGAAGAATGAACCAAGGGAGTCAAGTTCTACCTCTGGTTCCGAGTCATCAACATCTTCGGGCGGATCAGAGGACTCGGCGGTTCTCTTCTTTGCTGGCCTCTTTGTAGCCTTGCTCTTGGCACGAGGAGCTCTCACCGGTTTTTCTTGTGGTTTTGCTGGTTTGTCTTGAGTTTTCCTTTTCCAGAAAGGATCTTTGGCCTGTAAGAATAAACAAAAGGCTATCAGAAAAATGTTAAAGTGGAGACAGATTAAAAAGCAGAAAGATAAATTCTTACAGATGGCGGTTTGTTAGAGGCATAAAAGGGACGCAGCCCAGTCTTGCTACACTCAGATATCGGTTCATCTAGCATCTTTTTGATAGAATCAGTGACTTCATCATCATTCATCTGTATTTCAGTGTGCCGTTGAGGGTCTTTGACATCCCCAGTATATTCATGCATTAATCTAGTGAGGTGGCTTAAGGGTAGGATACCCCATGAAACCCAGCAACGAACGAGATCAATGTCGGTTAAACTGTTTCCTAGAAGAGCCCGGAGCTTAGCAAGATATGGTGCATATGTTTGTTGTTCTCTGGCAGTAAGCCGCTGAGGCAGTGGATGTCCATTGCTGAGTCGGCAAGCACGGTAACCCGGTAGAGGATTTTCATAAGCAGGAGCGGTGTTCCGACAGTAGAACCATGTTTAATTCCAATCCTTGGGGTGGCTCTGATGTTTGGCATGAGGAAAATTGACTTCTTTCCTTTTTTGAATCGATACTCCGCCAAGTTCAGTATTGGGGTCGTCAGAAAATTCAGTACGGCGGTTCAAGTGGAAGAAGTCTCTGAACAGTACAACAGTCGGTTCTTCTTGCAGATAAACTTCACAAAATACTTGGAAATTGCAAATATTGGACACAGAGTTCGGTCCAATGTCTTGAGGATGGAGTTGGAAGTTGGCAAGTACATCACGGAAATTTTTTCATCCGGGAGGGCTAAACCCTCGGTCCAGATGCTGCATAAACACTACCACTTCTCCATCTTGAGGTTCAGGAGGGTTTTCAGTACCAGGGACTCTCCAATGAATGGCCTCCTTCTTTGCCAAAGCACCAGTTACAACATATCCAGTAAGTTGCTCTTCTGTGATCCGGGAGGGAACCCAATTGCAAGAATAGAATTGTTTGGCCATTTTTGATGACAAACTGTAAAGGAAGTTCAAACGCCGGTTCACGGTTCAAGATTGATATGCATAAACCGGCGTCAAACCGGGGAGTTTAATCAAAGTGTGTGCACACATTAAACCGGATATGGATGTTCAATAAAAGACGGCGGTTTATGTGAGGGCTAATGGTACCTGGCGGATTGTCATTTTCTACAGGTTAAACCGCCTATAAAGGTATGGAGGAAAACAGATCTGAAAATTGCTAAGTGCTACACAAACAGATTTCACAAGCTAAGGACTATCATTATGGATCTAGCATAGTTCAGGAAAAGGAAAATATCAAAGCCCTAAAATGGTGACAGCAGAACAGAAAGGATCCAGATGGGATTTGTTCGTAGTCGAAAGGATACTATGGTGAGGTGAAATAAACTACATCTTCGGCCGGAAAGGAAAGAGGTCAAGCTTATCTAGATTCGATGAGATAGTAAGGTCGAAACAAGGAGTGCGGACGAACACTGATGAACACTGATGAACACCAAAACCCTAATGCAGATCTAAGGTTGAGGGAAGAAGGCTTACCGGATTCACTTGAGTGGCAGAGAAGAGCCGCAGATCTCTGGTACGTTCAGGTTGATGCAGCGGCCATGGATGATGCAGTGCTTGAAGGTCGAGGGCGGCGGTGGAGCTTTCGGGCTTGAGCATCGAGAGGAGGAAGAAGAAGCGCGGAAGGGGAAAAGGGAAAGACCCCTGGGCCTATTTATAAGGCAAGTGGATAAGCAAGCAAGCGCGAGGATCGAGGGGCTCGAAGCGGAAAATGGGGCACATCTGTTGCCTCGATCTTCAGAAATTAATTAATAAAGGAAGGTATTTGTTGAGCTTTTTACGCAGATGACATCATGACGATTTGCTGCAATTTTAGAAGATGATGTCATGGCGGTTTACCAAGCTCATATGGAGGTGACGTCATGGCAGTTTACAAGGATTATAGGAGGATGTTCAAGAAGAATTTTTCTAAGTATCAAAGATTGACATGAACAGGTTCAAATCAATTTGGGGCCTAATGTAGGGATATGACTACTGGGTGTAAACCGCCCAGGAGGGGCCGGATTACACTCACAAGGAGTCATGTACAAGAGCCCATGAAGATGAAGGCTATGGCACTTTAACTATGGAGGCTTATAGTCCCAGAGACCAATGGCGGATTAG
The DNA here is from genome assembly GCF_002162155.2 of Triticum dicoccoides. Classification (NCBI taxonomy): domain Eukaryota; kingdom Viridiplantae; phylum Streptophyta; class Magnoliopsida; order Poales; family Poaceae; genus Triticum; species Triticum dicoccoides. Next base: position 417,545,878 of record NC_041381.1, read on the forward strand.
GGCCCATAGTAGTAAACTGCCATAGAGGTATAACTTGTATTATAAGTTAGGGAAAGGAAGAGACCGAGCTGGACACTTGTATGAGCCGGCCTCGGGATTTTGTAAACCGGTCGGGCTTCAATCTGTGTCGGTGTACAGAAGTAGGGGCTCTGCTTTTGACCCCTTTACTTGTGCACAGGCAGTCAGAGCCTCCCGCCACGGCCACGCACAGACACGGCAGGAAAGGGAAGCCGAAGAGAAGCTGAAGCCACAAATACAAACGAAGTGACAACAAGGACCAAGGCCAGAAAGATCAGATAGGCGTAGCAGGTTCCCCCGGCAAGGACCTTTGCCGGGGGAGCTCGCCCGCGCCAGCCAAAGTGAGCCACCCTTGAGCCCACCAACACTTGACAAATGCGTTGGGACAAGGCTCGGGAGGCACCTCTGTGGTCGCATGCAGATCTTTGTGAAGACAAAGAATAGACAAGATCAGATGAGGATAGGAAGGCAACCATCCTCATCGAAGAAACCCACGAGACCCCCGGCAAGATCCTTGCCAGGGAAGCCAGCGCGCCACGGCAAGACCCTTGCCGGGCCACCCGACAAGGCCCTCGCCAAGCGCACCGGCAGGGCCACTGCCAGGCTCACGCCAACCAAGTCTTCACTGTCGTTCGCATGCAGCTGCCGACCCAACCAGCTGGGCAGGCACCTGCGTGGCAGCATGCAATCCTTCGTGGAGGCTTCATCACCGCGCCACCTCAGCTTCCTGCCTGCCTACATGGCACCGCATGCATCGCTGGCCAGGGCGCGTGTCAAAGCAAGGAGGAGCGGCGACGGACGGGACGGGCCTCGCCCCCGTCCCCGATAAAGCGAAGGGACACCTAAGCCTCGCATTAAATGTGTCTTGTCCTGTAATACTAGCGATAAACTCACAATGTTGTAGCACTTTCCACCTCCTGTGTGCCACTGTGGCAGCCCCTTTCGCCTATAAAAGGAGGCCCATGGCACACAGAGAAAGGATTCGGCTCCTTTGAACCCTACAGCACCTAGAGCTAGTTCAAGAGCTCAAGAACACTAAATACATCCACCAAAGCAGGATCGTAGGGTTTTACGCATCTTTGCGGCCCGAACCTGGGTAAATCCCTTTGTGCTGTCTACTAGTCCCTCTCTTCTCATGATCCCCGCGCCCCGCAACTGTAGAAGGGATTCCAGTGATCCCATAGTTGTCCTTTTCCACCGACATCTTTGGCGCGCCAGGTAGGGGGACGCCATTTTGAGAATCAGGCCTAGCAGTTGGCCTAGGTATTCTTCATCGCCATGGCTCCTGCGGAGAAGGCGGCGCCGCCTGTTGGCATGAAGGATGCCGAGGCAGCGACGAGAGAGCTAAGTCATGCTGAATTTTAAGTTTCTCTCCTTAAAACATAAGGTTATTATCCTCGATGGTTCGGCCTTTGTATGGAGAGCCTGAACGCAGAGGGGCCCTCCTGCGATCGGCAACGCCCTTGCTCTGTTTCGAGTCCGCTCAACAGCTCAAGCGTCCGCGTCGGGAGCGGCAGGGTAGCCTTTCACCATTGGCAACACTTTCGGTTCTGACTCGAGTCAAGCTCGACAGATCGAGCGGCCGCGCCAAGGGCATTAAGGTGCTTTGCCCGGCAACAAGCACACCCGGCAGGCCAATGAGGATCCGTCCTCAAGGCGCCGCCCTGGGTTTACGTGCCGGCAAGCATATCCAGTTGACGTGGGGGTGGAAATACAAAGGAAAATCGAATAGGAAAATAACATGCATAGTTTCAGGGGCATCACAGAGTTATATTACACAAATTGCCGCCGCGGTTCTAACTAAAGATAGCTTTGTCTTGGTCATGAACCTGCAGCGGCGACGGAGAATGGGATGCCTAGTCCCAGCGCTGGCCCTCCACCCTCTTGATTTTGTCGATGCGGCTGAGGATGGGCTGGATACGCTCATTGAGTGCCGCGGTGTCGACACCCTTCGGCAAGATCTTCAGCACAACTCCAAAGTCGAGGTCGGGGTGCTAGTGCGTGATCTTGGTGAGCACCCTGGTCATGGTCCCCCGACAGAGTATCCGGGACTCCTCGTCCAGGGAGGCCGCCCGGTTGGAGTGAAGTCGCTTCAGCGCACCGACGACCTTCTCGAAGTATATGGTCAGGTTGGCGTTGGGGCTCAGGCTCTCTTCAGGGGCGTACACCATCTCCGGCATCCCCCTAATGGCCAGCTGATCGGCGGTCAAGTTTGCAATGGCGGCAAGGCGCCCGAGCCAGCGCTTCTCGCCCGCCTTGTAGTCCTTGAGGTTGGCAGTCTCGTTCCTCAACAACTGCTTCTCCGTCTCCAGCTCCTTGGTCAGGAGCCCCTCCCGGGTCAAGGCCCCCGACAGCGTCTCCTCGAGCTCTCCCAGCTTCAACTTGAGATCTTTGATGGAGGCGTTGGCCTCGGAGAGCTCTCCAGACTTGCTGATGACCTCGCCCTACGCCACCGTCAGAGCACCATTGAGCGTGTGCTTCTCCTGGGCCAGCTTCAAAGCTTGCTCCTCTAGCTCCTTCACCTTGCCGGCATGGGCCTGAGCCAGGGCGTTGAGTGCCTCCTGATGCCTCTACTCCAGCTCTTGGGTCTGCTGCAGGACAAGCTTGTCCACCTCTTCGTCCTTGCCGCGGAGCGTGGCGGCAAGCTTCTCCTCGCACTCGGCAAGGTCCTCCTCCTGGGTCTTCAGGGCGGCCTCGTGCTAGGACCGGATGGCCTCGGCCTCATCAGCCAACTTCTTCACCGTCTCCTGGGCCTTCTCGATGTCGGCCAGCTTCAGGGCGAGCTCCACCTCACGGTTGGCCAGCTCACCTTGGGCGGCCTTCTGCTCGTCCTGGGCCTGGCGGAACCAGCCCTGCGCCTCGGTGACGCGCCCCCCAAAGTCCTCCTCCATCTTCTCCACCACTGCCGTCCTGGACTTGGCCATGTCCAGACAAGTGTGGTGGAGCGCCTGAAGCTTCCGGAAGCTCGCACCCATGGCTTGGAGCAGCTGTTCCTCCTGGGAGTCGGCGCCACCAATGACTGGATCATCAACGACCTCGAGCCCGGCCGCGGCAAGCGTCTCCTCGTTGAACACCTCTCCCTCGAAGGGAGCCCTGGTGCTCGACGCGCCCAGGAGATGGACGAAGAGGTCGTCGCTGACCCTCATGTACCTGCCGGAGCTAGGGACAGCGGCGGAGGAGGGCAGGTCGTCGAACGCCAACCCCTCGGCAGTGGCCTTGCCGGCGTCCCCGGCAGGCCCCTTGCCGGGCTCTTCGGTGGGCCCCTTGGCGGCATCCTCGGCGGCGCCCCTGGCGCTCTCCTCAGCAGCAATCTTCTCCGCCTCCGTCGCGGCCTCCGCGGCGACGTCCTTGATGGGGGTGTCGACGTCCTCTGAGGAGGGGTCTGGACGCCAAGAAAGAGACGGGGCGAAGCCAAGATCCAAAGCCAATGAGGAAAAGAGGAAAATAAGAATGCAAGCAGAAGAGAAGAGTGAGTAGCTTACCCGTGCCGGGCCGAGAGGCGGAAGCCCTTTCTCCGCCAAGGTCTGGCGTCGAGACGGAGCGACCAGCGGCTGTGTTCTCCCACTCCTCCTCCGTATGCGTGGGCTCGGCGCTTGGTGCCCTTGCCGGGGATGCCCCTTGGGGCGGCGTGGTCGATGGGGGCGGCACGATGGGAGAAGCCCTCTGCGGCTCCCCTTGGTGTTGCTCCCCTCCTACATCCACGGCAGGGTCAGTACCAAAGCGTCATGCATTGCGTACCTGGACAAGGGGTGGGTGATGGACTTACGCTAGGGGCTGGGCTAGGGGGTGTTGTCCGGGCTGCTCGACACCACCAAGGGCGTACTGGAGGTGCCTACCGGGGGCTGGCCACTCGCCGAAGTCCTGGCCCTCTTTATCCTCTGGGCCAGCGTCTCCACATCCCTACATGATGAAGACAAGTAAGCAACGCCATTGGGGGGAGCGTAAGGAATGAGGGAGGAAAGCAGAGGCTTACTCTTCGTTCTCCTCCTCGTCCGTTGCTTTCCTCTTCCGCTCTGGGCTGAGAGGCCCAAGCTCTCTCTCCGGGCTAAGAGGCCCGAAGTCAAACAAGTCACCCCCAATCCCCGCATCGATGTTTGCCGGCGAGGGGGGAGGCGACGGCGTCCGGGCACGCTTGGACGACAAAGAAGCATATGCCCTCTTCTTCGATGTCGCGGCTTTCGTCGTTCTCTTCATCGCCACCGCCCTCATCTAGCGCACGGACGCCTCCTGGGCTTGTCGCAGCTACACGGCCGAGTCGAGGCGGACCGGCTTGCCGGAGGTGTCCCGCCGCAGGACTTGACTTTTTCCGGTGATCGGGGGATCGGCGGTCGCAGCCCTCTCCACCTCGCCCTCCTCCGACGACGACCCATCGACGGCATCCTCGACGAGGGGAGCCCCAGTGTCGACACCACTAGCCTCCCCAGTGGATGCTGCCCAGCGGGCGAGCTCCACCTCCTCCGCCTCCGCCGCGGCCTTGTCCACCACACCGCTGGCGCTGCCGGCCTCCTTGACGAGCTTTGCCTCCTCCTCGGCAAGCCTCGCCTCCTCCACCCTGGCGGCAATATAGTCCAGCTCCGCCGGGGAGGTGTCCTGGATGAGCCGCGGCTCGTTGGTGATGTATATCTCGTGCAGAGTGTCGAAGAACTCCTGCACCACGAGCTCGTCCGGCTTGATCCAGTTCGGGTCGAGGCCATGCGTGTTGAAGAGCGGCATCATGGCGATGATCTCATTCCGACGAGAGTTGTTGCTCAGCGGGACCACTCCCGTCGGCAGCTTGAAAACAGGCTCCTTGTCGACCTTGACGGCCTTCGCAGCAGCCCTGGCAAGCTTGCCGAACCGCTCGACCTCGCCCACATCGTCGACCTCGAGCTGGAAGATTCGGTGGCAAAGATGGGTGTGCCGCAGCACCGTCGGGTTGTTGTCGAGGCCGGGATGGAGCCTCATGATGTCAGCGGCATTCACGTAGAGCCAGGCCGGCCTCCCCTTATCGTGCAGAGGGGCAATCCGCGGCGGATGAAGTCCGCCCCAATCATCTCGAGGGTGAGCCCGGCCTAGGTGAGGCGGAGAATCCTGGTGGTGGCGATCGTGAGCTTCGCGTCGTCGGCGTCGATGTCGCCCCAATCGGCGCCACGGACCGGCGGCTTCTGGTGAACCTCGCAGAATGCTGGTGGGTCCTTCTCCTCAATCCAGCACCACCAGCCCCACCATTCTTCCCACCTCTCCTTCGTGGAACCGTACGGGTACGCCCCCTTGGCCCTCGGGATCCAGGCGACGCAACCAGCAACGGCGCCCCCTTTCTGGATCCGAGGGGAGAAGTAATGGCGGAAGAGCGACGTGTTGGCGTACACCCCGACGAAGCCCTCGTAGAGATGGGCGGAGAGGGCCATGCATGCCACGACATTCGGAGTAAAATCCAGAAGGCGGAAGCCATAGGTATGCATGATGTCCTTGAAGAAATCGGAGAAAGGGGGACAGAGCCCGCAAGAGAAATAGTCGATGAAGAAAGGGTGCCGATGCGGGGAGGGCCCAACACTGGCAGGAACGACGGTCGTGGCCGGATGTAGGGGTGGACTAATGAGCAGCTCGGCCTGTTAAGCTCGTACTCATTAAGCTCGTGCTCGTTAAGGCTCGGCTCGTTAAGCTCGTTAAGATTAACGAGCAGAAAACCCTGCTCGGCTCGGCTCGTTTGAAGCTCGTTAAGCTCGTGAGCGCTCGCGAGCGCTCGTTAACAGATTATAATGTGTTTCGATATACAGGATGAATGTGTAGGTGTGGTTTTCAAGATGAAATATGGTGACTACAAATAGAAATGTACTAGTTTGTTGCCTCATATGTCGATTAGATTGAATTGATGGGCTGAGTTGCTACAAAAAGTTTGTCACGTAAGATGAAAATATGTGTTATGTTGTTACTAACGAGCTTAACGAGCTACTCGTGAAACTTGTTAGCTCGTTTGTTAAGCTCGTTAAGCTTAACAAGCTGAAATCTATGATTGGCTCTGTTCATTAAGAAGCGAGCTCCGAGCTTAACGAGCCGAACTATCGAGCGCTCATTAAGCTCGCGAGCTACGAGCTTTTGGTCCAGCCCTAGCCGGATGCCCCGTCTTCTCTCCCCCCGTATTCACGCCCCACAGACACTTAAACATCCCCCGAAGCTCGGGCACGCCAACCATCGAGGGGAAGTAGGCGGACTGCGCCCGCCGCGCCACCAGCTTGCTCTCCGGCTGCTCCGACGCACCGGCATCCTTCACCGCTCCCTTGCTCTTGGTGGACTTAGGCGCCATGGCGGCAGCGGAAGGAGGAAAATCAGAGGATGGCAGAAGCACGATAGTGATGGGCGACAGCAGATAGGCTCGATAAGAATGGGGCAGCGATTCTGAGATTGGAGGAAGGCGCAAGGAAGGGGTAAAGTGAGCAGCGCGCCCGCGGTTATTCCTTTTTATGGGGAAGGCGCGGGCCGCCTCCTTTCCCATTAACTGCGATGCGACGCATGCGTGCCGACACTGTCCCACGCATGCCTCCCACGTCCTGCGCGCGCACGACCCCCACGTCGCGTGTTCAACGCGGGTCGTGGGGAAGCGCAACGGACGGAACAATGGCCGCGGTAAAAATCCGCCCCAACTGCCCGCGCACCGTTCTGGGCCTGGCCTAACAATGTGTTGCGCTTATGTGTGGCCCAGGCCCGGGGGCTCCTGTCGGTGTAAAAAAGTAGGGGCTCTGCTTTTGACCCCTTTACTTGTGCACGGGCAGTCAGAGCCTCCCGCCATGGCCACGCACAGACACGACAGGAAAGGGAAGCCGGAGAGAAGCCAAAGCCACAAAGACAAACGAAGCGACAACAAGGACCAAGGCCACAAAGATCAGATAGGCATAGCAGGTTCCCCCGGCAAGGACCCTTGCCGGGGCATCCTCAGCAGTCCCGGTAAGACCCTTGCCGGGGCAGCTCGCTCGCACCAGCCAAAGTGACCCACCCTTGAGCCCACCAACGCTTGACAAGCGCGTTGGGACAAGGCTCGGGAGGCACCTTTCTGGTGGCATGCAGATCTTTGTGAAGACAAAGAATATACAAGATCAGATGAGGATAGGAAGGCAACCATCCTCATCGAAGAAACCCACGAGACCCCCGGCAAGATCCTTGCCAAGGAAGCCAGCGCGCCACGGCAAGACCCTTGCCGGGCCACCCGACAAGGCCCTCGCCAAGCGCACCGGCAGGGCCACTGCCAGGCCCGCGCCAACCAAGTCTTCGCCATTGTTCGCATGAAGCAGCCGACCCAACCAGCTGGGCAGGCACCTGCGAGGCAGCATGCAACCCTTCATGGAGGCTCCACCACCGCGCCACCTCAGCTGCCTGCCTGCCTACATGGCACCGCATGCATCACTGGCCAGGGCGCATGTCGAAGCGAGGAGCAGCTGCGACGGACGGGACGGGCCTCGCCCCCGTCCCCGATAAAGCGAAGGGATACCTAAGCCTTGCATTAAATGTGTCTTGTCCTGTAATACTAGCAATAAACTCACAATGCTGTAGCACTTTCCACCTGCTATGTGCCACTGTGGCAGCCCCTTTCGCCTTAAAAGGAGGCCCATGGCACACAGAGAAAGGATTCGGCTCCTTCGAACCCTATAGCACCTAGAGCTAGTTCAAGAGCCCAAGAACACTAAATACATCCACCAAAGCAGGATCGTAGGGTTTTACGCATCTTTGCGGCCCGAACCTGGGTAAATCCCTTTGTGTTGTCTACTAGTCCCGCTCTTCTCACGATCCCCGCGCCCCGCAACCGTAGAAGGGATTCCAGTGATCCCATAGGTGTCGTTTTCCACCGACAATCTGTGTATATAAAGGGACGACCCGGCGGAGGTTCAGGGACAAGAAAATGACAGCTCGAGAGATAGGTAAAGCGCATTCGCTCCCTGCTCATCGAGATCAATCAATTCCGGAACAACGATAGTATGCTTTTACCTTCACCGCAAAGGGCTGAACCAGTATAAACTTCACGTGTCCTTTGTTCCGGTTAACCCCTTTAAGCTAATCTCATTGCGATGGCTCCACGACTAAGTCCTTCCGCTAGGACATCTGACGTGTTAATTCCACGACACTAGCATTGTCATTCTGGTCGCGAACGTGTACATACATATATACTGGTCGATGTAGAGGCGCACACGTGTCATAGTAGAGGCGTGCACGTAGCATGTACACGTACATACAGCGGCCAGTATGCAAGAAAGAAAATACGGCCACGTATGTGTACATACGGGCGGGGTCTCGAACGCCTACTCGCGCATACGTATGGCCAGGGCTCATGTACATGGCTGGGTCGGAACGGACAAACAACGTCGTTGTCATGTTCATGGGGAGCCAACCGGCTGGGTCAGAACGGAATGCGTCGTCGTGTTCATCGGGAGGGCTTGGACGGAAAAGGCGATGGAAACGAGGCCTGGCGTACCATAGAACGGAGGAAACGGCCTTGTGTTCGACCAGCCATGTTCGAAATGGGATCCTGTTCATCGGGAGGGGTCTGACGTACCGCAAAACGGAGGAAACGGACCTCCTACGGTCGAAACGGGGGTCCTGTTGATCGGGAGGGGTGTGGCGTACCACAAAACGGATGAAACGGACTTGTGTTGGAGCGCTACGGTCGATACGGGGGTCCTGTTCATCAGGAGGGGTGTGGCATACCGCAAAATGGGACTCCATGAGATACTGTTCATCTCCACCGTTGACCTCCTCCAGCCTCCACGGGCTACCGTCGACCTCTTCCAGCCTTCACGGGCTCCTGTTCATCCAGCCTCCACCGCGCGCTACTCCACTGGCTACTGTTCAACCACCCCTCCACGGGCAACCCTCCACTATCTACTATTCATCCAGCCCTCCACGGGGTCGTCCTATTCATCCAGCCCTCCACGGGGTCATGTTCATCCAGCCCCAATCGGCTCGATCGATCGGGGTCCTATTCATCTAGAGGC
>NC_041381.1:417555183-417586282 GCF_002162155.2 Triticum dicoccoides
ATCCCAGAGGCAGCATCGATTGGCTTCAGTTAGCAGCAGTAGCGAAGGAATCGCTCGATCGGGTTCAGTTAACAGCCATCGATCGATCGCTCGGGTTCAGTAACGTGTAGCCTGCAGTGCAATCACTCGGGTTCAGTTAGAGCCCAACGCCTCGCTCGGGTTCAGTTAGAGCCAACGCCTCACACACACGTGCATACGTGAACGAGAGAAACGCGCATTGCTCGGCCCTCGACCGCCCACTGTAACCAAGAACTCCCCAAAATTTTCCTCGCCCTCGCTTCTACCATGGTTTTTTCCATCATGGAAGGCCCAAAGAATGTCATGCAGCTGCATCTCCAGCCCGCCCAGGACGAAAAGCCCATTTTCTGTCATGATTTTTTGTCATAGAAGTAGGAGCCCACCACATCTATGATGATACCGGGTTTTGTCACAATTATTGTCATAGAAGTGTCATAAGTATGATAGAAAAAAGTTTCGTTCGGCCCAAAATGTCACGGATGTGTCTTTTTTCTGTAGTGCAAGAGGGAGGAGTCCTACTAGGACTCCAAGTCCTAGTAGGATTCCACTTGGTGGAAGGGGGAAGGAAGGAAGGGAGAGGGAGAGGGAGAGGGAAGGGGGGCCGCGCCCCCTCCCCTAGTCCTATTCGGACTCCCCATGGGGGGACGCCTCCCCTATGTGGGCTGTCATCTCTCTTCCCTATACCCATGATGGCCCATTACTTCCCCGGGGGGTTCCGGTAACCCCTCCGGCACTCCGTTTTTACCCGGTACCACTCGAAACTCTTCCGGTGTCTGAATAACATAGTCCAATATATCAATCTTTATGTCTCGACCATTCCGAGACTCCTCATCATGTCTGTGATCTCATCTAGAACATCGAACAAACTTCGGTCATCAAAACACATAACTCTTAATACAAATTGTCATCGAACGTTAAGCGTGCGGACCCTACGGGTTCGAGAACTATGTAGACATGATCGAGACACATCTCCAATCAATAACCAATAGCAGAACCTGGATGCTCATATTGACTCCTACATATTCTATGAAGATCTTTATCGGTCAAACCGCACAACAATATACGTTGTTCCCTTTTTCATCGGTATGTTACTTGCCCGAGATTCGATCGTTGGTATCATCATACCTAGTTCAATCTCGTTATCGGAAAGTCCCTTTACTCGTTTCGTAATGCATCATCCCTAACCTAACTCATTAGTCACATTGCTTGCAAGGCTTATAGTGATGAGCATTATCGAGAGGGCCTAGACACCTCTCCGATACACGGAGTGACAATTCCTAATCCTGATATATGCCAACCCAACAAACACCTTCGAAGGCACCTATAGAGCATCTTTATAATCAACCAGTTACGTTGTGACGTTTGATAGCACACAAGGTGTTCCTGCGGTATTTGGGAGTTGCATAATCTCATAGTCTGAGGAACATGTATAAGTCATGAAGAAAGCAGTAGCAATGAAACTGTAACGATTGACGGTGTCCTGGACTACGGGGTACTCACCACGTCGTCTCCCGATCAGTTGGATTGGGCCGAGGACCCCCATGGCCGTTTGCTCATGGGCCAGTTCGGACAGCCGATGTATACACGAGGAAGATTCCACAAGACTTGGTGATCAAGACAAGGACTCCTCTCCACCGGCGTATTCGACTAGGACTCTTGTTATCCTAGGCCTCTGGTACATTATATAAGCTGAGGCTGGGCTAGTCGATAGAGGATCATGACATTACTCATCATATCTCTAGGGTTTAGACCACACCATATGATCTCGAGGTAGATCAACTCTGTAATCATACACATCGAACTCAATCAAAAGCAGCATGTAGGGTATTATCTCTTGAGAGAGCCCGAAGCTGGGTAAAATCTCGTGTCCATATTACCATCAATTCTAAGACACACAGCTTGGGACCCCCTACCCGAGATCTACCGGTTTTGACACCGACAATGGTGCTTTCATTGAGAGTTCCGCTGTGTGATCGGCAAACATATTCAATGGCTCGCCTGCAGATCAACTGCCACGTTGGCGTCTTCGTCGCCGCCTCGACTGATCACCTTGGCTTGACCGAGGACTGTGCCCTACCTCCAATCATCATGTTCGAACGAGGGCCTTCATCAACATCAACTCCGATCTCTATCAAGATCATGGAGGAATCATCCATGGAGCTCGGGGGCTCGACGTCAACATTGCCCTCGGGCGACCGTCCTATTTTTTTGAACAATGAACTTGTATCCGCTACCACCACCTCCTCGAGCATCGCTTTGATGATTCCTTCAATGGAATTGTGCGGAATTGAGTCTACAACAACACTATAAATTTCTTCGCGTTCCGATGGAGCAATCTCCGCCGGTCTCCGATGTATCGGAGCCCCCATTGAATCTGGACGGGAATCTGGACGAGTTTGGAGCGTGGTGTCCAGCATCTAGCTCGGGCGTCCTTTGGAAGATCCAACCGTTGATCAGCTGCGGAATTCCTATATCTACCACCCCTCAAAATTTCAGCTCGATCCGACCGTCCAAACTCTGGGAACCTTCCGATTAGTGCATCACTTTTCAGATCTGTTTTCTGCGTGAAAACGAATCCGACCCGAGTTCATCTTTTTTATGAACGGGATTTCGGACATCCCTTTTGAAGGAAGATTTGTATGGGGTATTGTATCCCACTAATTTTAAAGTCTTTTTCAATATGATCTTCACCATCGCGCTGGTGTCAAACCAACCCGACAACATTGCTCGACGGCTGTCGACCTACCTTAGACATGTCGTCGCTTTGTTGAGCCGAGCTCAACTTCTTTGGATCATCATCTCAGAAAACCGAACAAGAGTTCGGCATCGCGAAGGATAAATCATCACCAACATCGCCGCCACACGGATTACACGGAGCAGGCACACCGGCATCGCCGCATGGTCACTTCATCAAGCCGGCATTGACCATGTCACGAGTTACAACCTGCATCGGCATGGTCGCACCGTTGCTTCTTCGAGCCGATGTCCATCACGCCAAACTACTTCAACACCTCGGCTGACATGGCAGCTGCAATGTCTCCTTACCGACCTGCTCCATCACCTCGTCTGGACCGAGGGCTTCGCCATCCCTTCATCAACCTACTCCGGAGACTTCGGCGTCGTCAGCCGACCAGCTTCGTCACGTTAGCTGGACCGGGGGCTTTGCCTCGGCGAGCCAACTTTTAACAGCATCGCCATGCCATCGCTTCACCGCCCATCGGGCAATGGGTATGCCGATCGAGTCCCAATTTTGGGAGTCACTTTTCTTCGGACTGCTACAACAAATAAACCAGGTGCTGTTAATCCTAGCAATTTTTGCTTCTGTGGGTTTTTTTTCCAAGGAATTATTACTCTGGTTTGTTCCATCATTTGTACACAGGTCTATCAAATGGTGGCCACATTAACGACGGCCGCGTGGTGGTTCGTTCAGTTTCCATACATTGTTCAGCGAAGGCCGCATCCGGAACTCGGACCGACCTGTGAATTCAGGCTTTGCCACGCCTTTACCGCATCACGCCAACGTCCTGCATCGACATCTTTAAATAAATTTTGTGTAAATTAATTACGCAAGGATTTTGATTTATTTATATTATTATTGTTGGCCTGCACTATTTTACATGTGCAGGTAATGGACTTTGACTGCGTCACGTGGTCTCTTCGGGAAGCCAACACGGTCGTCCCAATCGGCATAAATCGGCTCGCGTGATCACCTTGTTGGTCGTGTTGCCATATCGACGTGTTCGGTTGCCTCGGGGACTTCGGCATCGTCGAGAGAGCTCTACCTCATTGAGTGTTTGATGCACATGCCATATTTCTTTTATTACTCACTTTGCATAAATTATTTATTATGCAACATTTTTTAATTTATTACTATTACTATTATCTCCAGTTTGAACTATTTTTTGTGCACAGGTAAATGATTCGGGTCAGGCAGCGTTGTCACCTCGGTGTACTAACATACCACATCACCTCAGCTGGACGGGGGGTCTTCGTCAACACTTCATTAACCCACGTCGGGGACTTTGGCGTCACTCTGCTGGCCTCCATTGGCCGTGTTATGTCACCACTTCGGATTGTCGAGCTCTTCACTCCGCCACCTCGGGACCGGCTTGGGGGACAAAACCTTGTCCCGCATCAAGCTCGGACCGCGTCATCAATGTCGCACACATTAACCAGCTAAGTCGCTTTCATGCTCAAAGTTTTAAATTTTTAACCTGCGTTTGGTTCGACCATGCTCACATACGTTGTTCATTAAAAGAAATTCCCCTTACCATGTTAACTGGGGGCTCTTAAAATCTACACGAGCCGTTCTATAATGATGTGTTTTTTTTGGTCGTTGCAAAGTCTTTCTACTGCTCCTTTTTTGACTCGAGTGTATGGTCAATAGCCGGATAGCCTAGCTTCTCTCTAAATTCGCTCGAGTTTAGTTTGCTAAACTAGCTTTGGACAAGCACTCCGCCTTCTGGATAAGGATCTTGAAGCCATAGGCTGACCCGCTTGAAGTCTTGAGATCAGATGTGTCATGTTAAAGCATGACAAAAGCACACTTTTTTTAAAAAAAGACCAATTTCTGGATTGGCACCAAAATCTCGGTTTAGTACGGATGTCAAGCTTTTACATAAGCTTTTGTGTTTTCGAACCTATGGCACTTTTAAACTGTTTGTGTGTTTCCAGCATAAGTCTCATAGTGCAACACTGGACACCATTAGAGATTCTGCAAAAACATTCTCGGATATTGCTATATATGCATCGGTTTCGAATTGTGTCTTTGGTCAATAGTTGGGTTGTCCGGCTCCTGTGCTTGCCTCCTACGTTACGCTTTGTTCGGCTAGGTGGGCAAAGGGAGAACCACTGCGGTTGTGCTTCCAGCTCGCATGGTTAAGCACCTCAGTGGAGAAAGCCGAAAATTGCCTATCACAATAAGCGTAAACTGGTCAGTGATCTGATGACTGTGTTAAATGATGGGCCCTTCATAACATTGGCCGAAGTGTTTACGGCTTGACCTTGGCTGTCGCCAAACACTAACTAGAGGCTAGTAGCTGGCCTCCCAACTTTAAGCTCCTATGACTAAGTGAAAGTTCTAAAGCCCACATATCTGATTGCCTTGTTTCTGCTAACACAACCGCCTCCGGGCACCAAGACGTCGGCTAAGGGTTGTCTTGTTATTGCGGAAACACCCTGCGTAGTATCGACAAAGGGGTAGAAGCCGACGATGGGCCACTTTCAACTGATAAACGGTCACAACAGAGTCAAAATAAACATATCATCAGCATTTGTATTCAGTATACAAGCGCTGACTTCCGTAATCATCATTATAAAGCCATAAAATGCATCAATTTGACTTAAGATTTCAGCCAAGCTGGATTGCCTGGCTCCTGTGATTACCCCTACATTCCCGACTATTCGGTTAGGAGGTAAAGGGAGCACCTCTGTGATTGTTACTTCTGGGTCATCCATGTTAGTACCTCACACTGGGAGAAGCCGAAAGCTAGCCATCTTAAAGAATATAATTGGTCGGCAAAGACGGAAGCAAAAATTTTGGTCCATTAAAAACCACAAAGTTCGGGAACTTTCCCCACAACTAAATCCTCAATATTTTCCTCCCACATTGATCGGAGTTGAGGTTTCATGATCATAATCAACATGAAAGCCTGGGAAAAGAAACCTATAATGGAACTATTTTTCCCAGAAGATGTCTTATAACATATCTCTCAGTGTACCTTTGTTTATAAAATCGTATGGTCGGATTGCCTTGTTTTCCGTAAATATTTTGCCAATATAAAGGCTTTATAAAGTGGGACAAACACTCCGTGGCTACTGGCCGAGGAGGTTAATGCCGATGGTCGGCTAACAAAGTTTTGTACAATGCGGATCTGAGCATTAATGATGTAAAGTACTTGGGTACATAGAATCATTACACATAAATTGTGAGCAAAAATCAATTTTTTTCGCAGCCAACCTTTTAAAGAGTCAATGGCACAGTTTCTTTGAGACAACCGAGCAGCTGACATAATGCTCTCATAGTTCCTTATTGGCATTGATTTGCTATCTATTAAGCCCCTTGAGGCCGACCTTGGCGAGCTCAGCTTTCATTAGCTCTAACTCCTTTATGAGATATTTATTCTCTTTCTGAGAAGTTTGTGTTAAACACAACAAAATTTGTTGTCAAACGGATATCGATCCTTAATTCAGCCATCCGTGCCCACATTAAGGCTCGGGGGCTATTGGGCTTCATGCTCATTATTTATAAATATTAAAAGGGCACATCGATCACCTGATCTAGTGTTGCCACCCGACCAGTAGCTCGGGGGCTACTGCATTGCTTATTCAATGTAGAGAATTCAAAGTGCTCAGTGTTCGGCATGACCGAACTATGGGCAAGCGCATCTTTGGACAACAATAAGTACCATCTGGGACTTATCCGGCATCAAGCTAATATATCACGGCGACTTCTCACAACCCTCTCTCAGGGGCCTGTCCGCTGATCATTATTTCTAATATATTACACTGTGTTTCTATTCCTACGTATGCTGCCGAGCTAGGAGTTGATCCTAAGGCCGATTTTGCAAATCGACCTGAGTCTCAGGTGCTACTAGGATTAGCAGTTTTATGTTTTCCTTCAGGTGCATCTCGGGTTTTAGACCGACACACACCTTGAGGGCTACTGGATATACATATACTGGCTATATATCTCGGCAGAGAATAAATTGCACCAATCAAGAATATTCACAAAAAATCAGATTGCGGTCGGGGTGGTGCACCACCTCAGAAGCAGTCCGGCATAAAGCTCGGGAGCCAGTGGCTGGCTCCATAGAGGGCATTTCCGGCATCAAGCTCGGTTGAATTCGTTCAATCTTTTCAAAGACCGAGGTAGTTTACGACACCTCGGACGCTGACCATTGTTGGAGCTTGAAAGTGGTCCGGCATAAAGCTCGAATTCGAATGGCTTGTTCCATAGAGAACTTTTCAGCATTAAACATGGATAACCTCCTTCAAACTTTTTCAATCCAAGGTGATCTATGACACCTCGGAGATAGTCCGGCGTTGGAGCTCGGATATACGCCGGCATTGGTGCTCGGCTGCAAAAGATATCTCGAATGCAGCCTGGTGTTGGAGCTCGGATGCAAGAGGACACCGCCGCACGGGAACAACTTCAAACCCGAGGTGTGGCGTAAAAAATAACAAGGCATTGATAAAGGCCGAGAACTTAAAGGGGCTCCTCGGATACCCGACATGTAAACTCTTCGGATTCACTTCGGCGATCCTCAAGATCGAAGATGAGATGATTTGTTGAACCGGTTTTCACGACCGATGCCCGAAGATGAAGAACAGTTTGGAAGAATCAAGGAGCGGCCCCAACTTGAAGACCGGTCCAGGGGTCTACTAACGGTGTCCTGGACTAGGGGGTACTCACCACGTCGTCTCCCGATCAGTTGGATTGGGCCGAGGACCCTCATGGCCATTTTCTCATGGGCCAGTTCGGACAGCCGATGTATACATGAGGAAGATTCCACAAGACTTGGTGATCAAGACAAGGACTCCTCTCCACCGGCGTATTCGACTAGGACTCTTGTTATCCTACGCCTCTGGTACATGATATAAGCTGAGGCCGGGCTAGTCGATATAGGATCATGACATTACTCATCATATCTCTAGGGTTTATACCACAACATATGATCTCGAGGTATATCAACTCTGTAATCATACACATCAAATACAATCAAAAGAAGCATGTAGGGTATTATCTCTTCGAGACAGCCAGAAGCTGGGTAAAATCCTGTGTCCATGTTACCATTGATCAGAAGACACGCAGCTTGGGACCCCCTACCCGAGATCAGCCGACTTTGACACTGACAACGATCATAATGCTAGGCTAACGGATGGGTCTTGTCCATCACATCATTCTCTAATGATGTGATCCAGTTCATCAAATGACAACACATGTCTATGGTTAGGAAACATTACCTTCTTTGATTAATGAGCTAGTCAAGTAGAGGCATACTAGGGACACTATGTTTTGTCTATGTATTCACACATGTACTAAGTTTCCGGTTAATACAATTCTAGCATTAATAATAAACATTTATCATGATATAAGGAAATATATATAACAACTTTATTATTGCCTCTAGGGCATATTTCCTTCACTGACGTCAGTGGTGGCACAGCCCCGGTCATCGCCGCCGTCCAACCTACTCGTAGCTTGCTGATACGTCTCCAACGTATCTATAATTTTTGATGTATTCATGCCATGTTTATAATATTTCTACATGATTTTGGTATGATTTGGTTAGAACTAACCCGGACTGACGCTATTTTCAACAGAACTACCGTGGTGTTGTTTTTTGGTGCAGAAATAAAAGTTCTCAGAGTGCGCTAAAAATCAAAGAAGATTTTTTTTTGGAAAATATAAAAAATACCAGAACAACAATTTATTGGAGGGGAGTCCCGTGGGCCCCATGAGGGTGGAGGGTGCTCCCACCCCCCTGGGGCGCTCCCCTGTCCCTCGTGGACTCTCCGTGGTTCCCCCTAACTTGTTCTCGATGCGAACCTCTCCTATAAACCCCCAAACCTCCAGAAAATAACCTAGATCGGGGGTTCCGCCGCCGCAAGCCTCTGTAGCCACCAAAAACCAATCGGGACTTTGTTCAGGCACCCTGCTGGAGGGAGGATCCATCATCGGTGGCCATCTTCATCATCCCGGCACTCTCCATGACAAGGAGGGAGTAGTTCACCCTCGGGACTGAGGGTATCTACTAGTAGCTATGTGTTTGATCTCTCTCTCATGTTCTTGATTTGGCACGATCTTGATGTACCACGAGCTTTGCTATTATAGTTGGATCATATGATGTTTCTCCCCCTCTACCTTCTTGTAATGGATTGAGTTTTCCCTTTGAAGTTATCTTATCGGATTGAGTCTTTAAGGATTTGAGAACACTTGATGTATGTCTTGCATGGGATACCCGTGGTGACAATGGGGTATTCTATTGATCCACTTGATGTATGTTTTGTTGATCAACTTGTGGGTTCCGTGACATTGGAAATCTATGCATAGGGGTTGGCACACGTTTTCGTCTTGACTCTCCTGTAGAAACTTTGGGGCACTCTTTGAAGTTCTTTGTGTTGGTTTGAATAGATGAATCTGAGATTGTGTGATGCATATCGTATAATCATACCCGTGGATACTTGAGGTGACATTGGAGTATCTAGGTGACATTAGGGTTTTGGTTGATTTGTGTCTTAAGGTTTTATTTTACTACGAACTCTAGGGTTGTTTGTGACACTTATAGGAATAGCCCAATGGATTCATCGGAAAATTTGAGGTGGTTTCGTACCCTACAATAATCTCTTTGTTTGTTCTCCGCTATTAGTGACTTTGGAGTGACTCTTTGTTGCATGTTTAGGGATTGTTATATCATCTAATTATGTTATCATTGTTGAGAGAACTTGCACTAGTGAAAGTATGAACCCTAGGCCTTGTTTCGAAGCATTGCAATACTGTTTTCGCTCAATTTGTTACTTTGCTACCTTGCTGTTTTTATATTTTCATATTATAAAAACCTATATCTACCATCCCTATTGCACTTGTATCACCATCTCTACTAGTGCACCTATAAAATTTACCATTGTATTGGGTGTGTTGGGGACACAAGAGACTCTTTGTTATTTGGTTGCAGGGTTGTTTGAGAGAGACCATCTTCATCCTCTGCCTCCCACGGATTGATATACCTTAGGTCATCCACTTGAGGGAAATTTGCTACTGTCCTACAAACCTCTGCACTTGGAGGCCCAACAACGTCTACAAGAAGAAGGTTGCATAGTAGACATCACTTGCTGGATAGGTCATTCCCGCAGGAGGTTTGGCGGCGGGGAGAGCCTTCTCACCGACGGGAGAGATGAGCCATGTTCTGATCCCCCGAACTCCGTCCATGGATGCGCTCGAGCTCCGCTACCTCCAGTACGTGCTTCTGGCCGTGACGGTTGGTGATAGCAAGGAGAGTGTGACGCCGGCTGTTGCCCTGACTGTGCACAGGCACGAGATCAAGATTGAAGCGCCAACCCAAGATAGGGGACAAGAAACCAAGAGATTCAAAGTGTTGGGAAACGTAGCATGCAATTTCAAAAAAATTCCTATGCTCACGCAAGATCTATCTAGGAGATGCATAGCAACGAGAGGGGAGAGTGAGTCCATGTACCCTCATAGACCGAAAGCGGAAGCGTTAACTTAACGCAGTTGATGTAGTCGAACTTCTTCTCGAATCAACCGTTCAAGTACCGAATGTACGACACCTCCGAGTTCTGCACACGTTTAGCTTGATGACATCCATCGAACTCTTGATCCAGTAGAGGTACAAAGGAGTCGATGAGTTCCATCAGCACGACGGCGTGATGACGGTGTTGGTGAAGTGATCTGCGCAGGGCTTCGCCTAAGCACTACGACAATATGACCGGAGGAGTAAATGGTGGAGGGGGGCACCGGACACGGCTAAGAGACAACTGTTGTGCCTTGGGGTGCCCCTCTGCCCCCGTATATAAAGGAGGAGAGGGGAGGCCGGCTGGCCCTAGCGGCGCACCTAGGGGCGCGCCAAGTGGGGGGAGTCCCACTAGGACTCCCAGTCCTAGTTGGCTGCCCCCTTTCCTTCCAACGGAGAGGGGGAAAGGGGAAAGAGGGGAGAGTGAGAAGAAAAGGGGGGCCACCCCCCTTCCCTAGTCCAATTTGGACTCTTATGGGGGGGGCGCCACCTCCTGTGGCATGTCTCCTCCTCTCCCCTATGGCCCATGAGGCCCATTAACTTTCTCGAGGGGTTCCGGTAACCTCCTGGTACTTCAAAAAATTTCCGAATCTTTCCGGAACCATTCTGGTGTCCGTACATAACCTTCCAATATATTAGTCTTTACCTCTCGACCATTTCGTGACTCCTCATCATGTCCGTGATCTCATCCGGGACTCCGAACAACCTTTGGTCACCAAAACACATAACTCATATAATACATATCATCATTGAACGTTAAGCGTGCGGACCCTACGTGTTCGAGAACTATGTAGACATGACCAAGACATCTTTTCGGTCAATAACCAATAGAAGAACCTGGATGCTTATATTGGTTCCCACATATTCTATGAAGATCTTTATCGGTTGAACCGCAATGTCAACATATGTTATTCCCTTTGTCATCGGTATGTTACTTGCCAGAGATTCGATTGTCGGTATCCTCATACCTAGGTCAATCTTGTTACCGGCAAATCTCTTTACTCGTTCTGTAGTGCATCATCCCGTAACTAACTCATTAGTCACATTGCTTGCAAGGCTTCATATGATGTGCATTACCGAGAGGGCCTAGAGATATCTCTCCGATACTCAGAGTGACAAATCCTAATCTTGATCTATGCCAACCCAACAAACACCTTCAGAGATACCTGTAGAGCATATTTATAATCACCCAGTTACTTTGTGATGTTTGATAGCACATAAGGCATTCCTCCGGTGTCCGAGAGTTACATAATCTCATAGTCGGAGGAATATGTATTTGACATGAAGAAAGCAGTAGCAATAAAACTGAACGATCATTATGCTAAGCTAACGGATGGGTCTTGTCCATCACATCATTGCACTAATGATGTGATCCCATTTATGAAATGAAAACTCATGTCCATGGCTAGGAAACTTAACCATCTTTGATCAACGAGCTAGTTTAGTAGAGGCATACTAGGGACACGTTGTTTTGTCTATGTATTCACACATGTATCAAGTTTCCGGTTAATACAATTCTAGCATGAATAATAAACATTTATCATGAATAAGGAAATATAAAATAACAACTTTATTATTGCCTCTAGGGCATATTTCCTTCAGTCTCCCACTTGCACTAGAGTCAGTAATCTAGATTACATTGTAATGAATCTAACACCCATGGAGTCTTGGTGTTGATCATGTTTTGCTCATGGAAGAGGCTTAGTCAACGGGTCTGCAACATTCAGATCCATTTGTATTTTTCAAATCTCTATGTCTCCCTCCTTGACCAAATCTCGAATGTGTTTGGTCTTTTTATGAAATCTGGATTCCTTCGCCAAGACAATTGCTCCAGTATTGTCACAAACGATTTTCATTGGACCCGATGCACTAGGTATTACACCTGATCGGATATGAACTCCTTCATCCAGACTCCTTCATTTGTTGCTTCCGAAGCAGCTATGTATTCCGCTTCACACGTAGATCCCGCCACGACGCTCTGCTTGGAACTGCATCAACTAACAGCTCCATCATTCAGTAAAAATACGTATCTGGATTGTGACTTAGAGTCATCCGGATCAGTGTCAAAGCTAGCATCGACGTAACCATTTACGACAAGCTCTTTGTCACCTCCATAAATGAGAAACATATCCCTAGTCCTTTTCAGGTACTTCAGGATGTTCTTGACCGCTGTCCAGTGATCCACTCCTGGATTACTTTGGTACCTCCCTGCTAAACTTATAGCAAGGCACACATCAGGTCTGGTACACAGCATAGCATACATGATAGAACCTATGGCTAAAGCATAGGGAATGACTTTCATTTTCTCTTTATCTTCTGCAGTGGTCGGGCATTGAGTCTGACTCAACTTCACACCTTGTAACACAAGCAAGAACCCTTTCTTTGACTGACCCATTTTGAACTTCTTCAAAACTTTATCAAGGTATGTGCTTTGTGAAAGTATTATCAAGCGTCTTGATCTATGTCTATAGATATTGATGCCCAATATATAAGCAGCTTCACCGAGGTCTTTCATTGAAAAACTCTTGTTCAAGTATCCTTTTATGCTATTCAGAAATTCTACATCATTTCCAATCAATAATATATCATCCACATATAATATTAGAAATGATATAGAGCTCCCACTCACTTTCTTGTAAATACAGGCTTCTCCAAAAGTCTGTATAAAACCATATGCTTTGATCACCTCATCAAAGCATATATTCCAACTCCGAGATGCTTGCACCAGTCCATAAATGGATCGCTGGAGCTTGCACACTTTGTTAGCACCTTTAGCATCGACAGAACCTTCTGGTTGCATCATATACAACTCTTATTTAAGAAATCCATTAAGGAATGCAATTTTGACATCCATCTGCTAGATTTCATAATCATAAAATGCGGCAATTGTAAACATCATTCGGACAGACTTAAGATCGCTACGGGTGAGAAAGTCTCATCGTAGTCAACTCCTTGAACTTGTCAAAAACACTTTGCAACAAGTCGAGCTTTATAGAAAGTAACATTACCATCCACATCAATCTTCTTCTTGAAGATCCATTTATTCTCTATGGGTCGCCGATCATCGGGCAGATCCACCAAAGTCCACACTTTGTTCTCATACATGGATCCTATCTGAGATTTCATGGCCTCAAGCCATTTATCGGAATCTGGGCTCATCATAGCTTCTTCATAGTTTGAAGGCTCAAGTAACATGACTACGAGAACAGGATTACCATACCACTCTGGTGCGAATCGTGCTCTACCAGACCTACGAGGTTCTGTAGCAACTTGATCTGTATTTTCATGATCTTTATCATTAGCTTCCTCTCCTGTTGGTGTAGGCATCACGGGAACAGATTTCTTGGATGAGCTACTTTCCAAATTGAGAGTAGGTACAATACCTCATCAAGTTCTACTTTCCTCCCACTCACTTCTTTCGAGAGAAACTCCTTCTCTAGAAAGGTTCCGTTCTTAGCAACAAATATCTTGCCTTCGGACTTGTGGTAGAAGGTGTACCCAATTATTTCCTTAGGGTATCCTATGAAGACACATTTATCTGATTTGGGTTTGAGCTTATCGGGATGAAGCCTTTTGACATAAGCATCGCATCCCCAAACTTTAAGAAACGACAGATTAGGTTTGTTGCCAAACCACAGTTCATACGGTGTCGTTTAAGTGGAATTTGACGGTGCCCTGTTTAAGAATGCAGTTGTCTCTAATGCATAACCCCAAAATAATAGTGGTAAATCGGTAAGAGACATCATAGATCGCACCATATCCAATAAAATGTGGTTACGATGTTCTGATACATCTCCAACGTATCTATAATTTTTTATTGTTCCATGCTATTATATTATCTGTTTTAGATGTTTAATAGGCATTTATATGTTATTTTATATTATTTTTGGGACTAACCTATTAACCGAGGGCCCAGTGCCAGTTTCTGTTTTTTTGCCTATTTTAGAGTTTCGCAGAAAAGGAATACCAAACGGAGTCCAAATGGAACGAAACCTTCACGATGACCTTTCTTGGACCGAAAGCCAACCAAGAGACTTCGAGATGAAGTCGGAGACGCAACGAGGCGGTCACGAGGCAGGAGGGCGTGCCCAGGGGGTAGGGCGCACCCCCCTACCTCGTGGGCCCTTTGTACCTCCCTTAACCTAGTTCCTTCGCCTATATATACTCTTATATCCTGAAAACATCCGGGAGAGCCACAAAACCACTTTTCCACCGCCGCAACCTTCTGTACCCGTGAGATCCCATCTAGGGACCTTTTCCGGTCTCCTGCCGGAGGGGGATTCGATCACGGAGGGCTTCTACATCAACACCATTACCTCTCCGATGAAGCATGAGTAGTTTACCACAGACCTTCGGGTCCATAGTTATTAGCTAGATGGCTACTTCTCTCTCTTTGATTCTCAATACCATGTTCTCCTTGATGTTCTTGGAGATCTATTCGATGTAATATGCTTTTGCGGTGTGTTTGCCGAGATCCGATGAATTTTTGGATTTATGATCAGATTATCTATGAATATTATTTGGTTCTTCTCTGAATTCTTATATGCATGATTTTATATCTTTGCAAGTCTCTTCGAATTATCGATTTAGTTTGTACTACTAGATTGATATTTCTTGCAATGGGAGAAGTGCTTAGCTTTGGGTTCAATCTTGCGGTGTCCTTTCCCAGTGACAGTAGGGGCAGCAAGGCACGTCTTGTATTGTTGCCATCGAGGATAAAAAGATGGGGTTTTCATCATATTGCTTGAGTTAATTCCTCAACATCATGTCATCTTACTTAATGCGTTACTTTGTTCTTTATGAACTTAATACTCTAGATGCATGCTATATAGCGGTCGATGTGTGGAGTAATAGTAGTAGATGCAGAATCGTTTCGGTCTACTTGACATGGATGTGATGCCTATGTTCATGATCATTACCTTAGATATCATCATAACTATGCACTCTTTTATCAATTGCTCGGCAGTAATTCGTTCACCCACCGTAATATTTGCTATCTTGAGAGAAGCCACTAGTGAAACCTATGGCCCCGGGTCTCTTTTCCATTATATTAAATCTCTTTTACATCTATCTAGTTTCTGATCTACTATTTTGCAATCTTTACTTTCTAATCTATAAACCAAAAATACCAAAAAATATTTACTTTACCATTTATCTATCTCTATCAGATCTCACTTTTGCAAGTGACCGTGAAGGGATCGACAACCCCTTTATCACGTTGGGTGCAAGTTGTTGATTGTTTGCACAGGTATTCGGTGACTTGTGCGTTGTCTCCTACTGGATTGATACCTTGGTTCTCAAACCAGAGGGAAATACTTACGCTACTTTGTTGCATCACCCTTTCCTCTTCAAGGGAAAACCCAACGCAAGCTCAAGAGATAGCAAGAAGGATTTCTTGCGCCGTTGCCCGGGAGATCTACGTCAAGTCAAGCCATACCAAGTACCCATCATAAACTCTTCTCCCTTGCATTACATCATTCGCCATTCGCCTCTCGTTTTCCTCTCCCCACTTCTAAAACGAGTTTTGAAAACCTTTGCCTTTTCTTCCCCCCTCTTCCGTTCGTCTTTCTTCTTGCTTCCTGTGTGCTTGTGTGTTGGATTGATTGCTTTGTCGTGATGGCTCGATATAATACTACATTGTGTGACTTGTCCAATACCAACAACAATGATTTTATTAGCACTCCCATTGCTCCCACTACTAATGCTGAATCTTGTGAAATTAATGCCGCTTTGTTGAATCTTGTTATGAAAGATCAATTTTCAGGCCTTCCTAGTGAAGATGCCGCATCCTGATACGTCTCCAACGTATCTATAATTTATGAAGCATTCATGATATTTTATTATCTATTTTGAATGATTACGGGCTTCATTATACACTTTTATATTACTTTTGGGACTAACCTATTAACCGGAGGCGCAGCCCATATTGTTGTTTTATTGCCTATTTCAGTATTTCGAAGAAAAGGTATATCAAACGGAGTCCAAACGGAATGAAATCTTCGAGAGCGTGATTTTTGGAAAGGATATGATCCGGGAGACTTGGAGTTCAAGCCAGGAAAGGCTCGAGGAAGCCAGGAGATAGGAGGGTGCGCCCACTGTCTCCTGGGCCCCTCGAGGCTCCCCCAACCGACTTCTTTAACCTATATAAGTCCACGTACCCTAAAAACATCAAAGACGAAGATAGATCGGGAGTTCCGCCGCTGCAAGCCTCTGTAGCCACCAAAAACCTCTCGGGAGCCCGTTCCGGCACCCTGCCGGAGGGGGAATCCATCACCGGTGGCTTTCTTCATCATCCCGACGCTATCCATGATGAGGAGGTAGTAGTTCACCCTCGGGGCTGAGGGTATGTACCACTAGCTATATGTTTGATCTCTCTCTCTCGGGTTCTCTCTATGGCACGATCTTGATGTATCGCGAGCTTTGCTATTATAGTTGGATCTTATGATGTTTCTCCCCCTCTACTCTCTTGTGATGAATTGAGTTTTCCTCTTGAAGTTATCTTATCAGATTGAGTCTTTAAGGATTTGAGAACACTTGATGTATGTCTTGCCGTGCGTATCTGTGGTGACAATGGGATATCACATGCCACTTGATGTATGTTTTGGTGATCAACTTGCGTGTTCCGCCCATGAACCTATGCATAGGGGTTGGCACACGTTTTCGTCTTGACTCTTTGGTAGAAACTTTGGGGCACTCTTTGAAGTACTTTCTGTTGGTTGAATAGATGAATCTGAGATTGTGTGATGCATATCATATAATCATGCCCACGGATACTTGAGGTGACAATGGAGTATCTAGGTGACATTAGGGTTTTGGTTGATTTGTATCTTAAGGTGTTATTCTAGTATGAACTCTTGAATAGATTGATCCGAAAGAATAACTTTGAGGTGGTTTCGTACCCTACCATAATCTCTTCGTTTGTTCTCCGCTATTAGTGGCTTTGGAGTGACTCTTTGTTGCATGTTGAGGGATTATTATATGATCTATCTATGTTATTATTGTTGAGAGAACTTGCACTAGTGAAAGTATGAACCCTAGGCCTTGTTTCCTATCATTGCAATACCGTTTACGCTCACTTTTATCATTAGTTACCTTGTTGTTTTTATATTTTCAGATTACAAATACCTATATCTACCATCCATATTGCACTTGTATCACCATCTCTTCACCGAACTAGTGCACCTATACAATTTACCATTGTATTGGGTGTGTTGGGGAAACAAGAGACTCTTTGTTATTTGGTTGTAGGGTTGTTTGAGAGAGACCATCTTCATCCTACGCCTCCCACGGATTGATAAACCTTAGGTCATCCACTTGAGGGAAATTTGCTACTGTCCTACAAACATGTGCACTTGCAGGCCCAACAACATCTACAAGAAGAAGGTTGTGTAGTAGACATCAAGCTCTTTTCTGGTGCCGTTGCTGGGGAGGTGAGTGCTTGAAGGTATATCTTTAGATCTTGCAATGGAATCTTTTTGTTTCTTGTTTTATCACTAGTTTAGTCTATAAAAGAAAACTACAAAAAATGGAATTGAGTTTGCCTCATACGCTTCATCTTTTTAATATCTTTCGTGAGAATGATGGAAAGGAAAATTGTGCTCAATTGCTAGAAGAAGAATGCATTAAAATGCTTGGCACTAAATCTCTGAATGATGAGCATGATTGCAATGTTGTTAGTATGAATTCCTTTAATATCCATGATGCTAATGATATGCAAAGCCACAAGCTTGGGGAAGCTATGTTTGATGAAGATGATATTTTTTGTCCCCCAAGTTTTGATGAGAATATTTATTATGATGAAAGCATGCCTCCTATTTATGATGATTATATTGATGAAATTGGATTTGGAGAGGTCATGACTTTATTTAGTGATGAATCCACTATTTCGGAAGAGGTTCCAATGGATTATGAGAGCAAAGTTTCCATCTATGATGATTATTGTGATGACTTGTATGCTATTAAGAATAATGAAAACCATGAAACTTATGCTATAAAAAGTAGTGATGATTATATTTATAAAACTTGTCATGATTATGATTACCATTTTTCTGAACATTACTCTTTTAATGTGGAAACAATTTATAGTATTCAAGTCTCTTATGATACTCCCACTATTCCGAATGACAAGAATTTTGCTTGTATGGAGAGTAGTAAAAATTCTATGCTTGTAGATCATGAAAATAATGCTTTAGGTGCTGGTTATATTGTTGAATTCATTCATGATGCTACTGAAAAATATTACGAGAGAGGAACATGTGCTCTTACTTATTGCAATAATGTCAAGTTTCCTCTCTATGTGTTGAAAATCTTGAAGCTATGCTTGTTTTACCTTCCTATGCTAGTTGATTATTGTTCCCATAAGTTGTTTGCTCACAAAATCCCTATGCATAGGAAGTGGGTTAGACTTAAATGTGCTAGTCATATGCTTCATTATGCTCCCGTTATGTTTCAATTCATATCTTTTATGTGAGCATCATTGCCATCATCATGCCTAGCTAGAAAGGCATTAAAGAAAAGCGCTTGTTGGGAGACAACCCAATATTTACCCTTACTGTTTTTGTGTGTCCACATGATTATGCTACTGTAGCAATCATTTTTATTAGTTTTTGTTTCAATAAAGTGCCAAGTAAGACCTTTAGGATAGCTTACAGTGATAGTTGTGTTGATCCTGCTGAGAATCAGAAACTTTTACACCCAGTAAATTAGTTTTGTTAATTCACAGAAACGTTATTATGATCTGATTATTTTTTCTATGGGTTGGTATACAAATTTATTAGTCCTTCCTAATTTGGTAGGATTTTTGGAGTTCCATAAGTATACGTTTGATACAGATTACTACAGACTGTTTTGTTTTTGACAGATTCTGTTTTCTATGTGTTGTTTGCTTATTTTGATGAATCTATGAGTAGTACCGGAAGGTATGAACCATAGAGAAATTAGAATACAGTATATATTACACCAATATGAATTTAGAATGAGTTCATTACAGTACCTATGTGGTGGTCTTATTTTCTTATACTAACGGAGCTTATGAGTTTTCTGTTGAGTTTTGTGTTGTGGAGTTTTCAAGTTTTGAGTAAGGATTCGATGGACTATGGAATAAGGAGTGGCAAGAGCCCAAGCTTGGGGATTCTCAAGGCACCCCAAGGTAATATTCAAAGGACAACCAAGATCCTAAGCTTTGGGGATGCCCCGGAAGGCATCCCCTCTTTCGTCTTCGTTCATCGGTAACTTTACTTGGAGCTATATTTTTATTCACCACATGATATGTGTTTTGCTTGGAGCGTCATTTTCTTTTGTTAATTATTTGCTTTCTGTTATTTAGAATAATGTTTTGCATCTTTAGTTTCAATAAAAATGTCAAGGATAGCCTTTACCATGCTTATTTTGCTAGTATACATGTTGCTGTTTGAAAACAGAAAGTTTAACTCTGTTACAAAAATTCCCTAGAAAAGTCAGAGCGTGATATAATGTTGAAACTTTTTGCATAAAGAGATCTGATAAATCTTATACAGCTTAGTAGTTTTCTCATAATTGTTGGAGTTAGGGAAGAATGATGAATCTTGCATTCTTTTTAAGACTATACTGTTTTGACAGATTGCTGTTATGTTTGCATTGTTTGCATATGTTTGCTTGTTTAATGATTCTATTTGAGGATAGGAGTATTAAATATGCAGAGGCATTCAGTATGCAATGTTGAATAATAATTTTAGTGATTTGTTACAGTAGAAAATGATAAGGTTTTGCATTGGTTTATACTAACCTATCTCACGAGTTCTTGTTGAGTTTGGTGTGGATGAAGCTTTTGATAAAAAGAGAAACCATGATATGAGAGGAATTAAGGGGACACAAAAGTTCAAGCTTGGGGATGCCCAAGGCACCCCAAGATAATATTTTAAGAAGTCTCAAGCATCTAAGCTTGGGGATGCCCCGTAGGCATCCCACCTTTATTCTTCAACAACTATCGGTTAGTATAGGGTTGAGCCTAAGTTTTTGCTTCTTCACATGAGTTGCGCTATCCTTTCAATGCTATTTTATTTTGCTTTGCTTGCTGTTCGAATACAATACCAAGATATGAAATTCTTTAATAAGAGAGAGTCTTCACATAGTTACATAATTATTTAGCTACTCATTGATCTTCACTTATATCTTTTTGGAGTAGTTTTTCATTCACTCGTGTGCTTCACTTATATCCTATGAGTAAATTGTTGGATGAGTTGATTGTCATAAATCTGAAATTATATATGTTTCATTTTCTTATCCCATGGGGAGTAATGACTTCACATCTAAGAAGTAGAGGTTGTAAATTTATTGAAGGCTAGCAAGCATTGTATTGGTCATTTGAACAATTCATGAAAGAATATTGAAGGAAGAGAGATTTCACATATAAATATACTATCTTAGACATCTTTTATAATTGGGAGCACTCATTAAGTATGACATGCTAAAGAGTTGATGTTGGACAAGGAAGACAACGTAATGGGTTATGTTTTCGCACATCTCAGTTAAAGTATATTATCATGGATCATTCAAACATGTTGAGCTTGCCTTTCCCCCTCATGCTAGCCAAAATTCCTTGCACCAAGTAGAGATACTACTTGTGCTTACAAATATCCTTAAACCCAGTTTTGCCATGAGAGTCCACCATACCTACCTATGGATTGAGTAAGATCCTTCAAGTAAGTTGTCATCGGTGCAAGCAATAAAAATTGCTCTCTAAATATGTATGATCTATTGGTGTGAAGAAAATAGCTTTATATGATCTTGTTATGGAAGCAATAAAAGCGACGGACTGCATAATAAAGGTCCATATACAAGTGGCAATATAAAGTGACGTTCTTTCGCATTAAGATTTTGTGCATCCAACCCTAAAAGCGCATGACAACCTCTGCTTCCCTCTGCGAAGGGCCTATTTTTTACTTTATGTCTTTTATTTTATGCAAGAGTCAAGGTGATCTTCAACTTTCCATTTTTCATTTTATCCTTTGGCAAGCACCTCGTGTTGGAAAGATCCTGATATATATATATATATATATATCCAATTGGATGTAAGTTAGCATGAACTATTATTGTTGACATCACCCAAAGGTGAATACGTTGGGAGGCGACACTATAAGCCCCTATCTTTCTCAGTGTCCGATTAAAATCCATAACCATTACTATTGCGTGAGTGTTAGCAATTATGGAAGACTATATGATAGTTGAATATGTGGAGTTTGCTAAATCAAAGCTCTGACATAGACCCTTCCTGAAAATAAGATGAATTGTAATTGTTTGATGACTGAGAATGAAGTTTGCTAGTTTTCATGAAAGTTTATGGTCTATGCTTTAACATGTGAATTGATTGTTGCTAGTTTGTGAGAAGTTTTATGAGATGAACTACTGTTATGACATATAATCATGCTAGAAAAGGTGATTGAAATTATCATTGATCAAACTTCTGCACCTTCTAGCATTCACACTTCATAAATTCTTTCTTTTATCATTTACGTACTTGAGGACGAGTAGGAATTAAGCTTGGGGATGCTGATACGTCTCCAACGTATCTATAATTTATGAAGCATTCATGCTATTTTATTATCTGTTTTGAATGATTACGGGCTTTATTATACACTTTTATATTACTTTTGGAACTAACCTATTAACCGGAGGCCCACCCAATATTGTTGTTTTATTGCCTGTTTCAGTATTTTGAAGAAAAGGAATATCAAACAGAGTCCAAACGGAATGAAACCTTCGGGAGCGTGATTTTTGGAAAGGATATGATCCGGGAGACTTGGAGTTCAAGCCAGGGGAGGCTCAAGGAAGCCAGGAGATAGGAGGGCGCGCCCACCCCCTGGGCGCGCCCCCTGTCACCTGGGCCCCTCGAGGCTCCCCCAACCGACTTCTTTCGCCTATATAAGTCCATGTACCCTAAAAACATCAAAGACGAAGATAGATCAGGAGTTCCACTGCCGCAAGCCTCTGTAGCCACCAAAAACCTCTCGGGAGCCCATTCCGGCACCCTGCCCGAGGGGGAATCCATCACGGTGGCTTTCTTCATCATCCCGACACTATCCATGACGAGGAGGGAGTAGTTCACCCTCGGGGCTGAGGGTATGTACCAGTAGCTATGTGTTTGATCTCTCTCGCTCTCGTGTTCTCTCTATGGCACGATCTTGATGTATCGTGAGCTTTGCTATCATAGTTGGATCTTATGATGTTTCTCCCCCTCTACTCTCTTGTGATGAATTGAGTTTTCCTCTTGAAGTTATCTTATCGGATTGAGTCTTTAAGGATTTGAGAACACTTGATGTATGTCTTGCCGTGCGTATCTGTTGTGATAATGGGATATCACGTGCCACTTGATGTATGTTTTGGTGATCAACTTGTGGGTTCTGCCCATGAACCTATGCATAGGGGTTGGCACATGTTTTCGTCTTGACTCTTCGGTAGAAACTTTGGGGCACTCTTTGAAGTACTTTCTGTTGGTTGAATAGATGAATCTGAGATTGTGTGATGCATATTGTATAATCATGCCCACGGATACTTGAGGTGACAATGGAGTATCTAGGTGACATTAGGGTTTTGGTTGATTTGTATCTTAAGGTTTTATTCTAGTACGAACTCTTGAATAGATTGATCCGAAAGAATAACTTTGAGGTGGTTTCGTACCCTACCATAATCTCTTCGTTTGTTCTCCACTATTAGTGGCTTTGGAGTGACTCTTTGTTGCATGTTGAGGGATTGTTATATGATCTATCTATGTTATTATTGTTGAGAGAACTTGCACTAGTGAAAGTATGAACGCTAGGCCTTGTTTCCTATCATTGCAATACAGTTTACGCTCACTTTTATCATTAGTTACCTTGCTGTTTTTTATATTTTTAGATTACAAATACCTATATCTACCATCCATATTGCACTTGTATCACCATCTCTTCGCTGAACTAGTGCACCTATACAATTTACCATTGTATTGGGTGTGTTGGGGACACAAGAGAATCTTTGTTATTTGGTTGCAGGGTTGTTTGAGAGAGACCATCTTCATCCTACGCCTCCCACGGATTGATAAACCTTAGGTCATCCACTTGAGGGAAATTTGCTACTGTCCTAAAAACATGTGCACTTGCAGGCCCAACAACGTCTACAAGAAGAAGGTTGTGTAGTAGACATCACATCCCATCTAAACAATTTCGTTGATTTGTGCGATATGCAAAAGAAGAAAGATGTGGATAATGATATTGTTAAATTGAAGCTATTTCCATTTTCACTTAGAGATCGTGCTAAAACTTGGTTTTCATCTTTGCCCAAAAATAGTATTGATTCGTGGAATAAGTGTAAAGATGCTTTCATCTCTAAGTATTTTCCTCCTGCTAAGATCATCTCCCTTAGGAACGATATTATGAATTTTAAGCAACTTGATCATCAGCATGTTGCACAATCTTGGGAGAGGATGAAATTGATGATACGTAATTGCCCTACACATGGTTTAAATTTGTGGATGATTATACAAATTTTTTGTGCCGGGTTGAATTTTGCTTCTAGAAATCTTTTAGATTCGGCCGCGGGAGACACTTTTATGGAAAACACTTTAGGAGAAGCTACTAAGCTCCTAGATAATATTATGGTTAATTATTCTCAATGGCACACCGAAAGATCCATTAGTAAAAAAGTTCATGCGATTGAAGAGATTAATGTTTTGAGTGGAAAGATGGATGAACTTATGAAATTATTTGCTAATAGAAGTGTTTATTCTGATCCTAATGATATGCCTTTGTCCACTTTGATTGAGAATAATAATGAATCTATGGATGTGTTTTGTTGGTAGGAATAATTTTGGTAACAACGTGTATAGAGGCAATTTTAATCCTAGGCCATTTCCTAGTAATTCCTCTAATAGTTATGGTAATTCCTACAACAAATATTATGGAAATTTTAATAAAATGCCCTTTGATTTTGCGAATAGTGTTAAAGAATTTATGAGTTCACAAAAGAATTTCAATGCTTTGACTGAAGAAAAATTTCTCAAGATTGATGATTTTGCTAGGAACATGGATAGAATTTCTCTTGATATTGATTCTCTTAAACTTAGATCTATCCCACCTAAGCATGATATCAATGAGTCTCACAAATCCAAGAGAATTTCCATTGATGAGTGCAAAGAAAGAACCGCTAAGATACGTGCAAAAAAAGATTGGTTTGTAAAATCGTGTTCTTCTAGTTTTCATGATAATAATGATGAAGATCTAAAAGTGATTGATGTGACTCCTATTAAATCTTTGTTTTCCAATATTAATCTTGATGAATATGGGACTGGATATGAGTCAACTTTAGTTAAAAGGCGTCCCGATGATTTGGAGTTTTTAGATCTAGATGCAAAAATTGATAAAAGTGGGATTGGAGAGGTCAAGACTTTAAGTAGCAATGAACCCACTCTTCTGGATTTCAAGGAATTTAATTATTATAATTGTTCTTTAATAGATTGCATTTCCTTGTTGCAATTCGTGTTATATTCTCCTCATGCTTATAATCAAAACAAAGCTTTTACTAAACATATCGTTGATGCTATGATGCAATCTTTTGAAAAAAAGCTTGAACTATAAGTTTCTATCCCTAGAAAACATTATGATGAGTGGGAACCTACTATTAAGATTAAGATTGAAGATTATGGATGCTATGCTTTGTGTTATTTGGGTGCTAGTGTTTCCACGATTCCACAAACTTTGTGTGATGTGCTAGGTTTCCGTGAATTTTATGATTGTTCTTTAAATTTGCATCTTGCGGATTCCACCATTAAGAAACCTATGGGAAGGATTAATGATGTTCTTATTGTTGCAAATAGGAATTATGTGTCCGTAGATTTCATTGTTCTTTATATAGATTGCGATCCTACATGTCCTACTATTCTTGTTAGACCTTTCCTTATAACGATTGGTGCAATTATTGATATGAAAGAAGGAAACATTAGATTCCAATTTCCATTAAGGAAAGGCATGTAACACTTTCCTAGGAAGAAAATTAAATTTCCATATGAATCTATTATGAGAGCCACTTATGGATTGCATACCAAATATGGCAATACCTAGATCTATTCGTGTTTTTATGCCAAGCTAAGGACGTTAAACGATAGCGCTTGTCGGGAGGCAACCCAATTTTATTTTTGTTCTTTGCTTTTTGCTTCTGTTTAGTAATAAATAATTTATCTAGCCTTTGGTTAGATGTGGTATCATGTCTTAATTAGTGTTTGTGCCAAGTTAAACCTTTAGGATAGCTTACTGTGATAGTTGTGTTGATCCTGCTGAAAATCAGAAACTTCTGCGCTTAGTAAACTAGTCTTGAAAATTCACAGAAACATGATTCTGATCTGATTCTTTTTTCTCTAGATTGGTACACAAATTTCTCAGGTTTTCCTAATTTGGTAGGATTTTTAGAGTTACGTAAGTATTCGAGAGTTATAGATTACTACAGACTGTTTTGTTTTTGATAGATTCTGTTTTTCGCGTGTTGTTTGCTTATTTTGATGAATCTATGAGTAGTATCGGGGGTATGAACCATGTAGAAGTTGCAATACAGTATATATTACACCAATATAAATAAAGAATGAGTTTCCAACAGTACCTTAAAGTGGTGATTTATTTTCTTATACTAATGGAGCTTATGAGATTTTCTGTCGAGTTTTGTGTTGTGAAGTTTTCAAGTTTTGGTAAGGATTTGATGGACTATGGAATAAGGAGTGGCAAGAAAGCTTGGGGATGCCCAAGGCACCCCAAGGTAATATTCAAGGACAGCCAAAAGCCTAAGCTTGGGGATGCCCCGGAAGGCATCCCCTCTTTCGTCTTCGTCTATCGGTAACTTTACTTGAGGCTATATTTTTATTCACCACTTGATATGTGTTTTTCTTGGAGCGTCTTGTATGATTTGAGTCTTTGCTTTTTAGTTTACCACAAAAATCTTTGCTGTACACACCTTTTGGGAGAGACACACATGAATTATAATTTATTAGAATACTCTATGTGCTTCACTTATATCTTTTGAGCTAGGTAATATTGCTCTAGTGCTTCACTTATATCTTTTTAGAGCACGGCGGTGGTTTTATTTCACAGAAATTGTTGAACTCTCATGCTTCACTTATACTATTTTGAGAGTATTTTAGAACAACATGGTAATTTTCTTTGGTTATAAAACTAGTCCTAATATGATGGACATCCAAGATGGGTATAATAAAAACTTTCATATGAAGTGTATTGAATACTATGAGAAGTTTGATTATTTATGATTGTTTTGAGATATGAAGATGGTGATATTTGAGTCATGCTAGTAGAGTAGTTGTGAATTTGAGACATACTTGTGTTAATGTTTGTGATTCCCGTAGCATGCACGTACGGTGAATCGTTATGTGATGAAGTTGGAGCATGATTTATTTATTGATTGTATTCCTTATGAGTGGCGGTCGGGGACAAGCGATGGTCTTTTCCTACCAATCTATCCCCCTAGGAGCATGCGCGTAGTACTTCATTTCAGTAACTAATATATTTTTGCAATAAGTATGTGAGTTATTTATGACTAATGTTGAGTCCATGGATTATACGCACTCTCACCCTTCCACCATTGCTAGCCTCTCTTGTGCCGCGCAACTTTCTCCGGTACCATACACCCACCATATGCCTCCCTCAAAACAGCCACCATACCTACCTATTATGGCATTTCCATAGCCATTCCGAGATATATTTCCATGCAACTTTCCACCATTCCGTTTATTATGTCATGCATCATCATTGTCATATTGCTTTGCATGATCATGTAGTTCACATTGTATTTGTGGCAAAGCCACCATTCATAATTTTTCATACATGTCACTCTTGATTCATTGCACATCCCAGTACACTGCCAGAGGCATTCACATAGAGTCATATTTTGTTCTAAGTATTGAGTTGTAATTCTTGAGTTGTAAGTAAATAAAAGCGTGATGATCTTCATTATTAGAGCATTGTCCTATGTGAGGAAAGGATGATGGAGACTATGATTCCCCCACAAGTCAGGATGAGACCCCGGACTAAAAATAAAAAAAGAGAGAAAAAAGAGGCCATAAAAAAGAGAATGCCCAAATAAAAAAATGAGAGAAAAAGAGATAAGGGACAATGTTACTATCCTTTTTCCACACTTGTGCTTCAAAGTAGCACCATGATCTTCATGATAGAGAGTCTCCTATTTTGTCACTTTCATATATTAGTGGGAATTTTCATTATAGAACTTGGCTTGTATATTCAATGATGGGCTTTCTCAAAATTCCCTAGGTCTTCATGAGCATGCAAGTTGGATGCACACCTAGTTAGTTTCTTTTTGAGCTTTCATACACTTATAGCTCTAATGCATCCGTTGCATGGCAATCCCTACTCACTCACATTGATATATATTGATGGGTGTCGGTGTCAAAACCGGCGAATGTCGGGTAGGGGGTCCCAAACTGTGCGTCTAAGGTTGATGGTAACAGGAGGTGGGGGACATGATGTTTACCCAGGTTCGGGCCCTCTCTATGGAGGTAATACCCTACTTCCTGCTTGATTGATCTTGATGAATATGCGTATTACAAGAGTTGATCTACCACGAGATCGTAATGGCTAAAACCCTAGAAGTCTAGCCTATATGATTATGATTGCCTCTACGGACTAAACCCTTCGGTTTATATAGACACCGGAAGGGACTAGGGTTGTACAAAGTCGGTTACAGAGAAAGGAATCTTCATATCCAAGCGCCAAGCTTGCCTTCCACGCCAAGGAGAGTCCCATCCGGACACAAGTGAGAGTCTTCGATCTTGTATCTTCACAGCCCATCAGTCCGGCCCATGTCAATAGGCCGGACGCATGAGGACCCCTTAATCCAGGACTCCCTTAGTAGCCCCCGAACCAGTCTTTCAATGATGATGTGTTCGGCACGCAGATTATCTTCGGCATTGCAAGGCGGGTTCCTCGATTACTTCAAAGTACCTGACTTAAAGAGCAGTATTCGGCTTTCCATTTAATGTCTCGCCCATCGGTTTCCACACCTTCATGACTTCAGCTTCCACGTGTCAAGCGAATACGAGAGGTCGGTGCATTTTTGCACATATCACCCTGACCATGTAAGAAAGGCGTCTATTTAAAGAGATTGGGATTTTCAGATCCATTCCACGCCAAGCTAGGAATCCTCAGAGCTTGTTAGGATAAACCCTTCCAACATGGCTAGCGCCCCAGCTCTTCCACCCGTCCCCACGGCCCCGGAAAAGGTGATTGGGAGAAATGTTATGTATCCCACAGTCAGCTAGTGAAGCTACAAACACAGGGATTTCTTCCTCCCGCGGATCTAGTCCCTGTTCGAGCAGTATTAACTTCCTTCGACGGTGGGGCTCAGGCGGAGAATTTCCCCAATCCATCCAGGGGGAACGAGTGTGCTTTATTCCCTACTTGTTGAGAGGCATTGGATTTCCAATCCACCCGTTCCTCCGAGGGCTTCTAGAGTATTATGGCCTCCAACTACACAATTTCACTCCTGCCTCCATCCTGCACATTACGGGTTACGTTGCTCTTTGTGAGCTATTCCTGGGTTGTGAGGCCCATTTTGAATTATGGAGGAAACTATTCTACCTCGTCCCTCGTAGCCAAGAGGGATCAATATTTGAAGTGGGCGGAGCCGAGGTATGGTGCATCGCCGGGACCGGATACCTATCCGGTATGCCGAAGAAGGCATCCGAAGAATGGCCTTCCGAATGGTTCTATATCGAGGACGTCGCCCTTCCCGACCCAATCCGAACGAGTCTTCCCGAATTTTCAAGCGTTTCGTTGAAGAAACGCCACCGCTGGCGCCCTCGGAGCCCCAAGGAGGAAGATAGCGCGGAAGTCCGTCAATTGATGAGCAAGATAAATTCGCTCGCCCAGTCCGAATTATCAATAGTCGAGGTAATGGCGACTTCCATAGTACAAGGGGTTCAGCCACTCCAATACAGAAGGTTTCCCATGTGGCACTATAATGGGGAAGATGACGCCTCCTGCTACGGTCGGAAGGGTCCGGACACCCCCGCTGCTTTGGCCAAAATACTGGCCGAACTATACAAAGGGGAGAGAGAGGAGTTCACTTGTATTAAGTGCCGAGATGGATTTTCCATGTACAATCCTCCTAGCTGGGTGAGTTCCAATCCCACTACTCTACTCATTCTGCTCCCTGAGTCACTTTCCATGGACATTAATCCGTCCATTTGTAACAGGAATGGCGGAAGATCACCAAGGGGCTCCATAGTCCCGCCCCACAGCTAGAGGATCACCAACGAGACCTTGACCCCTGATTCGAAGTAGATCCGGACATATTCGTGGAGCTCGAGGATGGGGTGTTCTACCAGGCGAGCAATGACGACACGGAAGTGGCCATCACCACCGACTATCTCGGTCTTCTCTCTGCCTCATATGTAAGTAATCGGGAGACATCTACTCCGAAAGAGCTTCCTCATTCTGCCTCACCCACCGCACTATCTCGTGCTCTAAAGGGGAGGCGCTCAGCGCACCATCCTGCACCAGAGGCGACTCCAAAGAGAGCGGTGCCCACACCGGGCAAGCTTTCGAAGAGGAAGGCAAGCAAAGACACATCAGAGCCGTCATAAAAGAGGTATGGCTTCGTAAATATGCCCTTGGCCAGTCACATTCAACTGTGACATTATCCGTTCGTGTCTTACCAGGAAGAGAGTTCGCCGGACTATGTCCCAGAGTCCTGCCAGTCATATTCCCAACAGCCAGGTTCCAGACCCTGTCGTAACGACGAGGGCTGATACGAGAGTGCCACCAGATTGTCCTTTGGCAGAGGATTCAGATGATGTGTCCGTCACTAACTCGAAAGTGGAGAGGTCATGAACCATCGTGCCGGAGGGCCGCTCTTTGCGACCCCGGCTTTACAAAAGAGCCATTCAATGCCTTCAGCTTGGGTGATGCATACATCCGAGCTGCTCGAGACGGGCTTGCCAGAGCCGCAGACCAATATTTGAAAGATATGCGGGTGAGCTCACATTATATACCAGTAGCCCCCGAGACTTGAAGCAATTAATTCAGCTGATTTAAGGATCATTGTGAAACCAGGTGCTTACGGAGAAGAACAACCTGTTATCTCAAGAGCTGGAAAAGTGTCTGACCCAGCTAGCTTCTGCGACAGCCGAACTAGAGAAATCCAAGAAGGTATCGCCTGGTAATGTTTCCCTCCATCGAGAAAAACAGAATTATATACCAGCAATGCTGACACAGTTGCATATCTTATGGCAGGATCGTCAGATCGTCCGGGAGAGGCACTGGAAGTCGCACAAGTGGGTGAACAAGAAGCACTACAAAAAAAGACACATCCGTGACATCTTGGGCCGAACGAAATTTTTTCCTGTCATACTTATGACACTTCTACGACGATAATTGTGACAAAACCTGGTATCATCATAGATGTGGTGGGCTCCTACTTCTATGACAAAAAATCATGACAGAAGATGGGCTTTTCATCCTGGGCGGGCCGGAGACGCAGCTGCATGACATTCTTTGGGCTGTCCATGACGGAAAAAACGTGGTAGAAGCGAGGGCGAGGAAAATTTCGGCGAGTTCCCGGTTATGGTGGGAGGTCGGGGGCCGAGCGATGCGCGTTTCTCTCGTACACATATGCGCATGTGTGCGAGGCGTTGGCTCTAACTGAACCCGAGCGAGGCATTGGGCTCTAACTGAACCCGAGCGATTGCACTACAGGCTACGCGTTACTGAACCCGAGCGATCGATCGATGGCTGTTAACTGAACCCGATCGAGCGATTCCTTCGCTACTGCTGCTAACTGAAGTCGATCTATGCTGCCTCTAG
>NC_041381.1:417586799-417667589 GCF_002162155.2 Triticum dicoccoides
GATGAACAGTGAGCGGTGGCGTTGCCTCTGGATGAACAGGACCCCGATCGATTCGAGCCGGTTTGGGCTGGATGAACAGGACCCCGTGGTGTGGAGGGCTGGATGAACAGGACGACCCCGTGGAGGGCTGGATGAATAGTAGATGGTGGAGGGGTGCCCGTGGAGGGGTGGTTGAACAGTAGCCGGTGGAGTAGCGCACGGTGGAGGCTGGATAAACAGGAGCCCGTGGAGGCTGGAGGAGGTCGACGGTAGCCCGTGCAGGCTGGAGGAGATCAACGTTGGAGATGAACAATATCCCGTGGAGTCCCATTTTGCGGTACGCCACACCCCTCCCGATGAGCAGGACCCCCATTTCGACTGTAGCGCTCCAACACAAGTCTGTTTCGTCCGTTTTACGGTACGCCACACCCCTCCCGATCAACAGGACCCCCGTTTCGACCGTCGGAGGTCCGTTTCCTCCATTTTGCGGTACGCCAGGCCCCTCCCGATGAACAGGATCCTGTTTCGAACGTGGCCGGTCAAACACAAGGCCGTTTCCTCCGTTCTGTGGTACATCAGGCCTCGTTTCCATCGCCTGTTCCGTCCAAGCCGGTTGGCTCCCACGCGTTCCGTTGCCTCCCGATGAACACGACGCATTCCGTTGCCTTCCCATGAACACGACGATGACGTTGTTTCTCCGTTCCGACCCAGCCATGTACACGAGCCCTGGCCGTATGTATGCGCGAGTAGGCGTTCGAGACCCTGCCTGTATGTATGTACGTGGCTGTATTTTTTTTCTTGCACCCTGGCCGCTGTACGTACGTGTACATGCTACGTGCGCCTCTACTACGACATGTGCGCGCCTCTACAATGACCAGTATGTACGTACACGTTCACGACCAGAATGACAACGCTACATACGCTTCGACCAGGTGGGTCCCGACTGTCAGGCACTTCCTTGCCTGCGAAGATGTGGCTGGTGGGCCCCAGCAGTCAGGGGGCGAATCATTTTTTGTTTGCCC
This sequence comes from Triticum dicoccoides, assembly GCF_002162155.2. Classification (NCBI taxonomy): domain Eukaryota; kingdom Viridiplantae; phylum Streptophyta; class Magnoliopsida; order Poales; family Poaceae; genus Triticum; species Triticum dicoccoides. Next base: position 417,587,801 of record NC_041381.1, read on the forward strand.
AGACGCACTTCCTTGCATGCGAAGATGTAGCTGGTGGGTCCCAGCAGTCAGGGGGAACATTTTTTCGCAAAATACGGTGGCCCGTCTGGTGGGTCCCCTCTGTTAGGTGGAGGAATAATTATTTTGCGCGTAATAAGGAGGCACTTCCTTGCCGCGGCCGTGGACCCAACTGTCAGCCTCTCCACGTACAGTCCACGTCCGATGGAAGACGTTCCTTGACCACGTTGACCACGTCGCGCCGAGAGCACCAGGGTAGTGGACAATGGCGAGGCCTAGGAAGGGGACGACTTGGAGCCGGGGAAGACGCGGCAGTGGATGCCCACGCGTAGAGGAGTACGAGGGTTAACTGGTTCATTGCGGTGTGAGGCTGCCGTCGCTGCAGAATAACAGGGGTGTGGGTGAGTAGAGGGATGGCCTGGCCAGTGGTGGGAGTAGTAGGGGGCGGTGAGGCCTCCGCCGCATCGCAGCCGGCCAACAATAATGATCATTGCCTGGATATCGTCATGATTATTTGAAGTTCTATCAATTTCCCAACAGTAATTTGTTTACCCACCGTTTGTTATTTTTCTCGAGAGAAGCCACTAGTGAAATCTACGGCCCCCTGGTCTCTTCTTTATTATATTTGCCTTCGCGATCTATTTTTATTTGCTTTTATTTTCAGATCTATTAATCCAAAAACCCAAAAATACCTCGCTGAATTTTATTTGCATTTATCAATCTATCACAATTTTTACCTCGTCTACTTGCCAATTTCTGGCGTCGTTACCCGAAAGGGATTGACAACCCCTTTAATACGCTGTGTTGTGAGTATTTGTTATTTGTATGAAGGTGTCGTTCATGTAGTGTTGCGTGGTTCTCCAACTAGTTCGATAACCTTGGTCTCATCACTAAGGGAAATACCTAATGTAGTTGTGCTGCATCATCCCTTCCTCTTTGGGGAAATACCGACGTAGTTCAAGCCGCATCAGTAGTCCACCCTCGGGGCTGAGGGTTTGTACCAATAGCTATGTGTTTAATCTATCTATCTCATGTTCTTGAGATGGCACGATCTTGATGTATCGCGGGCTTTGTTAATATAGTTGGATCATATGGTGTTTTCCCCTCTCTAACTTGTTGTGATGAATTGAGTTTTCCCTTTCAGATTTCGTTTTATCGGATTGAATACTTTTATGGATTTGAGAGCGCTTGATATATGTCTTGCATATGAATACCCGTGGTGACAATAGGGCATCATATTGATTCACTTGATATGTGTTTTGGCACTCAACTCGCGGATTCCCGAGGTGACATTGGGGTAATCTATGCATGGGGGTTGATGCACATTCTCTTCTTTGTTTCTCTGGTAGAAATCTTAAGGCACTCTTTGAGGTTCTTTGTGTTGGATTGGGTATTATGAATCTGAAATTGTTTGATGCATATCGTATAATGAACTCACGGATACTTGCGGTGACATTGGAGTATCTAGGTGACATTAGTGTTTGTTGATGTGTATCATATGGTGTTATTTTAGAATGAACTCTTGGTTAGATTGATCGGAAAGAATAGCTTGGTGTTATTTTAGTACGAACTCTAGGATAGATTGATCGGAAAGAATAGCTTTGAGATGGTTTTGTACCCTACAAACAATTTCATCTTATGTTCTCCGCTAGATAGGAACTTTGGAGTGATTCTTCATCGCATGTTGAGGGATGGTTATATGATCCAATTAGATTATCATTGTTGAGATATTGCACTAGCGAAAGTATAGACCCTAGGCCTCATTTTCAAGCATTGCAATACCGTTTGTGCTCCGTTTTATCAAGTGCTACATTGCTGTTTTTTATTGTTCCTATTACAAAAATCAATATCTACTATCATTACTACACTTGTATCACCATCCCTTCGCCGAACTAGTGCACCTATACAATTTACAGTTGTATTTGGTGTGTTGGGGACACAAGAGACTCTTTGTTATTTGGTTGCAGGGTTGTTTGAGAGAGACCATCTTCATCCTACACCTCTCACAGATTGATAAATCTTAGGTCATCCACTTGAGGGAAAATTGGTACTGTCCTACAAAACTCTATGCTTTGAGGCCCAACACGAGTCTACAAGAACAAGTTGTGTAGTAGACATCACTCTACACCAACCTTGTCGCCCTTCCAATGATGTGGGAGTAGTTTACCACAGACCTATGGGCCCATAGCTAGTAGCTAGATGGCTTCTTCTCTCTCGTTGATCTTCAATACAATGATCTCCTCGATGTTCTTCGAGATCTAATCGAGGTAATATTCTATTACGGTGTGTTTGTTGAGATCCGATGAACTGTGGGTTTATCATCAGATTATCTATGAATATTATTTGAGTCTTCTCTTAACTGTAGGCATGATTAAGATATCTTTGTATTTCTCTTTGAACTATCGGTTTGGTTTGGCCAACTAGATTGGTTTTTCTTGCAATGGGAGAGGTGCTTAGTATTGGGTTTAATCTTGTGGTGTCCTTACCCAGTGACAAAAATAGCGAGGCACGTATTGTATTGTTGGCATCAAGGATAAAAAGATGGGGGTTTTACCATATTGATTGGATTTATCCCTCTACATCATGTCATCTTGCTTAAAGCATTGCTCTGTTCTTACAAACTTAATACTCTAGATGCAGGTAGGAGTCGGTCAATGTGTGGAGTAATAGTAGTAGATGTAGGCAGGAGTCGGTCTACTTGTCACGTACGTGATGCCTATATTCATGATCATTGTCTTAGATGTCGTCATAATTATTCTCTTTCATATCAATTGCTCAACAGTAATTTGTTCACCCATCATATGCTATCTTCAAGAGAGAAGCCTCTAGTGAAACCTATGGCACCCGGGTCTATTTTCCATCATATATTTTCAGATCTATAAAACCAAAATCCAAAAATACCTTGCTGCACTTTATTTATATTTACTTTATTTTGCCTTTTTTTATTTATCCTTTATACCTATTTCTTTTAGATCTAACTCTTGCAAGTGACCATGAAGGGATTGGCAACCCCTTGTTCACGTTGTGTGCAAGTGTTTGTTAGTTTGTGTAGGTGGGGATTTTCTTGTACCACCTACTGGATTGATACCTTGGTTCTTAACTGGGGGAAATACTTATCTCTACTTTGTTGCATCACCCTTTCCTCTTTAAGGGAAAAAACAACGCAAGCTCAAGAAGTAGAAGAGCTCCAGGAGAGTGATGCCGAGCTCAGAATCGGCAAGTGTGGGCGCTGGTCATGCTGTAACAAAGTGCGGCGGTGGCGGGGCTACGACTACGGTGGAGTGCGCGCAAGGACACGAGTTCGAGCTCAGGGAGGTTGCAGAGAGGAGGCGGGGCTCACAACGGTGGTCGAGAAGCTGCTTGGGGCAGCCGGGGTTGCTTGAAGGCGGTGGATCGATGAGGCAATGTGCGATGGACGAAGGTTGATGAAGGGGGCGATGCAGTCGGGGTAGGAGCGCCACACTCCAATGGGCGCCCGTAGGTGAAGGAGAGGTCGACGACGAAGTCCTTGGACAAGCTAGCGGGGCTTAGGGGGCATGGGGGCTGCGTGTTCTTCAGAGGTGAGCGGCGACGATCGCGCTCGGGCAGGCGCGGTGCGGCAGATCTGGAGGAGGGGGAAGAGAGGCCGAAAGCGGAGGGGTGAAGAGGGGGAGAGGGAACCGAGGCAGCGGGGGAGGCCTCATCCTCGTCGGCGAACTGGTTCGGCGAGGACGGCTCGGTCTCTCCCGGTCTACCCCCTGTAGCGAGGTAGACTACAAGGGGAGGGGGCAGGCTGGGCTGCTGGGCCTGTTCGGTGGCTAGATCCCAGGAGAACGGGGAAGGGGGTTTCCTTTTCTTTTTTTGTTTGTTTTACTGTTTAAAACTTTCTGTTTTTTCTTTTTAGTTTTATAAAATATAATACTAGCCCCTAATTTAGTATCATTAAGTAAGCCACTGCCACATTTAGTTTGAGGTTTAAATAAAATAGTTTAGTGTTTTATAAATTAAAAAGCATTTAATTATCTGTTTTAGCTGTTGTTTAAATTAATATAGGACACTAAAACACTTTATAAAAATGTTGGTTCACCACCAATATTAGCAAATGAATATTTGCCACATGATGAACATTTTAGTTTTCATGTTTGAGAAATTTTGAATTTCACTCATAATTTGAATTCAAATTTGACTTTGATTTTTCATCAAGTGATAATTAGCTCAGTAAGCATGGTGACCTGGCATCATTAGAGTGAGGTTACTGTAGCATGACACTAGGGGTGTTACAATGGTCCTCTATGGGGCCCACAAGCCACTAGGGCACGTCCAGGGGGTAGGGCATGCCCCATGGCTTGTGGGCCCATCAAGGATCCTCTCCAGTACTTCTTTCTTCAAGTATTTTTTATATATTCCAAAAATAATTCTCCGTAAATTTTCACGTCATTTTGAGCTCCGGAGAATAGCTATCTCTGTTGTAGCTTTTTCAGTTCAGAGTTCTAGCTGCCGGCAATCTCCCTCATTTGAGGTATCTTGCTTTTTAAGAAAGAAAAGGCATTAGAATTGCATCATAATATGGAATGTAACTTCAAAACAATATAAACAACAATAGTAAAATATGATGCAAAACGGACGTATCATAGCATCTCTAGCAGACCCCACAAAATGGCATCCCACAAAACGTTTTAAGGTTCACCCGAAAATTGATTTGCGATACAAAGAGGTCTCCGGTGGAACACATCCCATAAACTCGTACCGTAAGTTTTTGTTGTATGAGTTTATAGAATCTGTTCCACGCCGGAGCCCTCACCATATCACAATTAAATCAGTTTTGATTTCATATTCAATTCAACTACAAATTCTTATAGTAGATGCATGGGTGTCAGATTGGATGGAGGAGGCGCCGTCCTCGAGCCGCCACTGCATTCTTCCTTGGGCCCTTGGCTTGCAACTTTGGTCGTCTGCCAGAGGTGGTGGAGGAGGCGCTCGTCCTCGAGCTGGTTACAGATACAGTAGGGAGCAAGGCAAAAGAAGTTGGCACGGCAAGCATGGTTCCATTGGTGATGTGGTTCCCTTGCTGTTTCTGCTTCACGCCGGTGGCGGAAGGAGTTGACGCGGCGGCAGGAAGACGGCGGCGGGAGGGCAAGGCAACACTGATGGGGGCAGCGATGCATGATATGCGACGGCTGGTGGTTGTCGGGTACTCCATGCAGCCGATTGGGAGCACCGTGAGGCGAGACAGCGCGGGGCTGGGGAGGTCGGCGGCGCGGGGGGAGGGGCGGAAATGTCCCTCCCACCAAATCACGCGACAGATAGAGAAAACCGCAAATCGGGAGGGCAAAACTGGGCATATGTGGCGGGAGGGCCAAAATATATGGCTCCCCCAAAAAATTCGTGGTTTTTCTCCCCGGTCCCATGAAACATCAATTATTATAGCAGATAGGGCAATTTGCGGGATCTAGCACTAATGTTAGAGCATCTCTAGCAGATCCGCTAACCCGCGTCCTCTAAAAAATAGTATACCGTAATCCCTAAAACGAATTGGTGCGGATTTACAGTACAATTTAGATGTGGACAGAACAGATCCCGTATAAAAATGGATATACAAAAGGGTCCCTATAAAATAGCGCAAAACACCCTCACACATAAAAAGGAAAACACAATCGGATCCTTCGCAGCAGCCAGCGGCAGCAGCGGCCAACAGCAGCCAGCTCCTCCGTGGTGTCGGCGGTGGTGGCTCCGGCTAGCGCGGCGGCGGCAGGTCACAGCGAGGGCAGCAACTCGCGCGGCGAGCAGCGCCAGCAGCCAGCTCCTCGGTGGTGCCGCCGGCAGCGGCTCCGGCTAGCGCAGCGGTGGCAGGTCACGGCGGGGGGCAGCAACTCGTGCGGCGGAAGACCGTGGCGGAAGCTGGAACTTTCCTCCCGCCAACTGTTTCTATGTTTTATAGGTCCCTGTAAAAAAGAGCTGAAATCCTGTAGATATGGAGGAAATAGACCAGTGTATCCGGGATCCCACAAAAAAAATCTGGACGATCGAATATACGGGATCTACTCGGACTTGTAAAATGATCTTTCTCCTGTAAACCGGCAGTTATTTTGTCGGATGGCTTGGTTAATGGTATCCGCTAGAGATGCTCTTATGGCGTATGATACACATCCATCCTGGCGTATCATACACATCCATCGTGGCTTACAAATGATTGAGCGCCTGCGATATGAAATAACAAATCTACCCATATTTGACGTGAAATCTTCAATTGTATTCTCGAAGAAAAAAAAATTGATTGTACGTGCATATTGCTCTAAGTATACTTGTATGCAAACGGCACAACATATCGTTAATCTATTTATTATTTCATAAATAACACAATAACAAATGTGTGACAAAAAAAGTGAATAAAATTAATGGTGTGTCATGCGCAATTGCGAGCGACTTGGGTAGTGTTTAAGAAAAACAAATAAGATACAAACATCAGCCCCTAGAAAATGAGGCAACCTCTCTACCGGTCCATTAGAATTCCCCACAATAAAATATGCTGCTGTCACCAAATATACATACTAATGAATACTGGAATAGTTCCTCAGTTACATGACGCGGTGTTCTCAAAAAAGGAAAGTTACATGACACCGTCTACTACGGGTACCACTCCAGAAAACCGTAACCCATAGAGCACTCCTCGGCGTACACCTTTCCTATCCCCTGAACTTGATTATGTTCACCGTGAGTGTCCATAAACTCGAATACACCCTCTACACTACTGTCTCCACACGCCCCAATGAGGACGATCACGTGCAGTTCGTTTTCTGAACCTAATGCATACCCTCTGGTTGAATAGATATCACCCTCTCTGAGTGTGATGAAGTGAGGAAAATACCTAACTACCGCCAGTAGTGGTATCCCATCAGCCAGTACCTCTACCGCATCTTCAAAGCTCATCGAATTAAACCAAGCCCAGCTTTTAATCCTGTAAATAGCACCAACCTATAAAACGATTCACAAATCAGTTAGGTGATGACTAGCAACCTGACATAAATTGGAACTTTTTATGTGTTTGGTTCTTACGTTGTCAAGAACACCTATTCTCTTCACAACATTAAGCACGCCATGCATCCTTCCCCAGGCCTTGTCAAGTTGGGAAACTCCATCAAACACGCAGTTCAGTGCTTTATTGTATTTCTCCATTACGTCTCTCCAATTAAGGGTTGTGGTGATGGTTATATTTGCCAAAGCACCACGGAGACGTAAGATGATCCCCATTGCATTAAGTGTCGCCAGAATAGTGCATATGGCTGTGTATAGTAACAGCATAATAAGGTAAAATGAGAGATTACTTAAAGGGTTGAGAAAGAAGTACAAAGTCATAGAAAGGTTACATACGGTACGTATCCTGGTTTATTATAGGAGGTAACACCCCAAGTCCATTGATACGCACGAGAGTCAAGCTGATGCGAAAATAGGAATAACCCTTCAAAATACAAAGAGTATAAGGTAACTTGGTAAATAGCGATGGATGGACAAACAGGGCATAACCATCGAGTGAAAGTCATGTCTGGTCTGGTCAAGAACGTAAAAGGAGATACACCTACAATGAAGGTTACCAACTCATGATGCAAGAATAATATGGATTAGCCATATGGTCTGTGGAACACACAATTTACCATTTGTTGTAGAAAATTTCATAGGCATGTATCTGTAACAAGGTACATGTAAAGCCTCATTTCATGTTTTGCACCAATTGAACTCGGTTGGGTAAAACCCTTACCAAAAAATAAAATGTTCGCTCACCCGAAAAAAGTAAATACTAGCAATTATATAAAAGTATGAGGTGACTAGATTAAATTAAATAACACGACTATGGAAAATCTGCACAGTTGTACAATGCAGAACTAGTGATTTCATAAGGTGTCAAGGGAACACAATATTCTTAGAATGTGTGCCAAGTTACAGTAGAAATAAAGAATAGCTTGTGTGTATGGCTAAAGGGCTCGCTACAAGGCTTTGCGGGCAGGAGCCAGTTGGGGGTTGCGAGATGAAGTCACATTACAGAGCCCACTGTCAGTCCGTATATAGAAGAAATAGATAGCCTACAAGTTTGTAGAGCCACTGGTGTGTCACGAGCTACCATCTCACACAAGGAGTTACTGAAAATGTACAAGTAAACTTGCAGGTTCGTGTGCACAAAGAAGTACCTTGAAACCACAGCCTTGACAAATGAAGCGTGGAATCCTGAAAATATCGCGAGCCACGGGGTGATTGGTCTGACCGCACTTCTTGCAGTCCCAAGAGACTGCAATGCACCCTGTAGTAACGATCCTGGCCGGAAACAAATACTCCGGCAGCATGGAGAACTGTAGACACCTCGAATCTCGTGTTCCTGGCACATTCAACATGCATCAATGTTTCGTAGCCCGTGTAGTGCCTATCCAAATCAGCATGGTGGAATCCAAGCCGCGAGGATTAAGCAGGGCCGATTCCAGTTTATATGCGAGGAGAAGCAGCATATGGTGCATACCAGAGCGCACGTCCGTCGACGGACGACGAGATCCGACTCGCTCCGCTGCTGCGCGAAGTCCCGAACGACGAGTATCTACGTCACACAAGAACAGGGCGATGGTTCAGTAGAACACTAGAAGAAACAAAAAAAAAGTAGCCCTCCGAAAACCAACCGCAATAATCCAGAGTGCTTATCGAACGCGCATCACGCACAGCTTAACTACGCCGGCGACGCCGCCCGATGAGCCCCGATCTAAGCCTTCGAATGCGTGGAGACGCGAATCGGTGGTTCAAACAAAGGTGCGGCCAGGGAAGGTAGCGCCCGACGTCGAGGGGGGCGCACGAACAGGAAGCAGGAAGACGGAGGCGCAAGCTACCTGAGAACTCCGCGGTGGACGACGGGAGCGCGCCGAGTCGCCGCCGCGCGAGAGAGGGGGCAGGAGGGAGGATTGGGAAGACGACACACGGTCGATGCTCTCTCTGGGGTTTTGGGGAGGTTCTTCGCCAGATGGCAAAGACAGAATGGGGAGCGGAGGGTCTTCCGTTCTTCTTCTGTGGTCTCCCCTGCGGATTGGGTAGCAGGTGCGTAGTCTATGTACTGCGGCTACAGCAGGAAAGCAGGTAGCCTGACAATAGCAGAGACATGCTTTTCCAGTTGTGTTACAGCCAATAGATCTATAGTGGAGGGCCGTGATGGATGCACCGCTGCGGCCGTCGTAACGGCCTGAACGCTGCAAGCTCCGTCATTCTGCATTTCTACTGCTCAGCCCTCCACAATTGGTTTAAGGCAACACGAACCCATTCCATTCATCCCACATTGCATGGCTGCCTCGTTGGCCCACAAAATGTCACCTTCGCATGCAAGGAGCGCCCACACGGCTGAGCCAGCTACTCTCTCGCTTTTTCTCTCGCTTTTGTTAGAGTATTTACAACTCGGATCCTTGACCCCTTAAACGTTCGGGTGAAGGAGGGCCGGTTGGGCGATGAATTCGTGACCGGATCCGAATTCATGTAGATATCTCAACAGTGATCGTTCCCAATAAAGAGCAGAGGACAGTATTGTGAGTGGCATTTCAGTCACACAGAAATTGTCACCGGTCCCGTGCGAAGTAACTATCTGAAACTCTACAAATGATATTACTGTTCCGTGAAACAAACATATTAGAGTGGTGAAAGAGTTGATAGTTGCAGCGAGAATGACAAAGAGCTTGAAAGTAAAGACCATAAAGTAAAGCGGCCGAAAGTAAACGGTTGTTGTTTGCAATAGAGAAGTTAGGAGCAAATAAACTTTGGATCATGGTGTACATCAAGTGTGCTAGTACGACGGTAATACCAGTTACATTGTACTATGATTCTAGTGCATAGATTGTTTCTTCGGTAGGCAGCTCACCCTTGAGTAGTTGAACTCCTCCATGTTGGATTCGTTCTCCCCTATAGTCCTTCGACGCTGCTATTACCTGGACGTTTCCACAACGAAGGTCATAAGAGCGGAAAAATGCATTAGGTTTTGTGAATATCAGTTAGGATATTGCCTCCTATTACTATTTGCGTTGTCATCATAGTCTACTGCATTCCCTGGGAAAGCACGTAACTGGGTGATTATACAGGTAACTTACGGGTGTATCGGAAAAGTATGTAACAGTGATCAATAGTTCAAGACTAGGATTTGCTCATCCAACAATGGAGAGATATACTCTAAGCCCACTTGATGTACGGTGTCCATCCTCCTCTGTACAGACATATGACATACTGATTGTGATCACATTAGCACCGGAATACAAAAATGAGAAAAGAGTATGAAACCGGTAACGAGCATAACAAGGTATAATGATCAAATTGTTAATCAAGGGGATACCGATAAATGTCTCGCCTCGGGTTTTGTAACGTATCACGGAACAAAGAGAATTGTATGCAATAACAAAAGGTTTTCTTGATAAATATCTTCATGAATATGTGGGTATTATCAAGGGTGCCCCAAACCTCGCTGTTAATTATTGATTGGAAGATGTTCCGGATCATGTCCACATATTTTCAAACCTATAGGTCACACGCTTAACGACTAGTGGTTTATAGGAGACCTAGGAGATAAATTAGAATGAGAGAATGGACATCGTAAGGGTTTTAGATGTTCCCGACAGTGCCCTTGCAGTGTCCCGGTGATGCCGAGAGTGTCCTGAAAGTGCCCGATCCTGAAAGGTTCCAGATAATCCAAAGGGACCCTAGTGGGCGGCCATCTAAAGCTTCAGCCCCTAGATGATCATCTGATCAACCCCTTGTAAACACGAAGCCCTTTTTTTTATTTTTTTAAAAAATGGAGGAGGACCTCCGGCCTCTGCATCTGGAGGATGCATGCAACTACTTTATTAATTATTCACACAAGACCTTACAAAGTCATACAACAGTAAGGCTGAAGCCACCGTTTAGGCAACAAAATTGTCGCTACTCCTATTCAGTTAATGAAGGGATGCTCATAGTCTGGGCCTAGTACCATACAGACCTTGCAGCCAATCCTAACATCTAAGACCTGAGGTCCCAACCAGGACACCTGCTGGGTATGGGGCACCTACCAGTTCGGCGCACTCCTCAATCATGACGCCTGCCGGATATGAGGCCGCCGCAACCACTTGCCGCCAATCCATCCTCAGTGTTGTACTATTGCATCTACCTTGCCTAGCCTAGCTACCGTCGACGCCACCATGACGCCAGACAATGCCACCATCCTGCGCGAGTCCATCTCCGCACATCAGGCGCCGAGTCTCCCCTGCGCCACGCCGCCGAGATCCGCCACCATAAATGGGCAAGATGAAACACCACTCTTCCTCTTGTCCTCTCCAACCAGCACTTGCTCCAAAACGATGCCCCTATGAGGGAGAACGACACTGAAAGCGCCGTCATCGTCCGATCCGGTAGACCCGGATCTAGGGTTTCCCCCGGAACATCCGGATCAGGTTGACGTGACCTGCAACGACGATGCCTCGAGAAGGGAACGACGTCCGAGACGCCGCCATCATCCGCCAAGACCACAGTCAGGCGCGATTTTCACCGGAAGCCACGTCGTCCCGATCTCTCTCGACTGGCTGGAACCGAGCGGAGCCTCGCCAAGAAGACGTACGCCGCTGTCGGTACTCCGACGGAGATCCGTCATCTCCTCACTGGTCCCTCCACGCGCCGCTGGTCGGTGTAGGGCCACCCCGCGGCTGATCCGATCGGGGCGTTGGATCCGCAGCCGCCGCCATCACCATCTCCGCACAGATTAGCCAACCCCGCCGGATGGGGCGCTGCCACCGCCGCCTTCCATCTCAGGGCTGCCGCTCCGCCAACCATGGAACTGCGGCCACCGCCGCGTGGCATAGGGTCGCCGTCCTAGCCGTCGCCCTCAGACTCCCCCGAGAGGTGCCGCCCCTGCCGCCTCAGATGGGATCCCGCAGCCTCCGCCCGCCCAGGTGCCTTCGGCGCCGGGCCCGCCGCCATCGCGGCCCACGCCGGCGGCAGCGGTGGCAGCAGGAGGCGCGAGGGGTGGCCTTAGCGCTAGGGTTGAGGGGCCCCAGGCGTCGCCCAGGGGAGGCGACGCGAGGGGAGGGGTATAGCCCTAGATCATCAAAACCGACAAGCCAGAAGTTGGGTATCCTATATTATACCTAAGAAAGTGATTCTCACCACCTTATTTATCTCAACATGCAAGCATACCACATCACCATACAATCATGGATGGGATATCCCACCTCAGTATGCAACATGCATGGAAAAAGACCCACCACCACATGCAGCCATGCATGAGAAAATAATTTTCATTCTATTATTCCATTTATATACAATAATTTTTTTACAACTATACATAATCAAATGTAATAAGTCATATTTTTTTATTTTGGTTCACGTGTTATTAATCTAAATATTTATATTTCACACAATTAAATCTCATTGAAATATATTGCAACTGATTCCTGCAACAACACACATGGTATTATGTAGTTACCTCAATTCGAGGGCCTCAACATGGTTAAATCTTTCACGTGTGCACCATCCGGATCTTTGATGTGTTTACTATCCTTAGATGGGTATTGTAGGGAAGATACCACGACAACACGACCGACGCCCAAGCACATGCGCACACCCTAGGAGGGCGGCAGCAGGCAAATCGACGCTATGACGTCGCAGAATCCCTACAAATTCAGCCCAGTAGTGTCCTTGCTTGTGCCTATCTTTCCCTAATATTGTTTTCAATGATTTTATTTGTAAAAAAAATCGGCATTATGTATAGACATGCAGTCAGATGAGTAATCCATACTGAATATGTGAGTTTCGGCAAAACAGAGAGGGTATGATTTCCAATTACATTGGCTTAGGTAAATTTTCATGTCTTATGTGTAATTTGTTTATGTCAGCTATATAGACAAGTTTCTTCTAATGTGTAATGTGTTTATGTGCAATGTGTTTTTTGTCACCATGATGAGGCAATAAAACATTTATTCTTCCAATGCAAATTGGCTCGTTCTATATGGTCAATTATCCAAATAGCTTCGGGCTTGTATCCTCCTTGTAGTATTCCTGATGTATTTGGCAACTGGTTACATGGGATAGATCACAAGTTTAGAACTCTTCTCAGGGTGGGAGCGCTTGCCGTTAATTGGTCGCTTTGGCTATGTAGAAATGATAAAGTTTTTAATGGTAAAAGTATTTCTCTGATGCAGGTCATCTACAGATGTACCAGGACTCTTTGTTTATGGTCCTCTCTATAATGCGTGGAGAATCGAGACCTAGTTACGAAGGTGTGTGCATGATTGGAGGCTACAGCGAGGGATACTTTTACCCAATATGGATGGCAGCATGATCTTAGGATTGGCCCCCTCCGCTTTAAGCATTATATGGATCCTTTTGTATTTTGCCTTTTTTATTTTTTCTTTGTGCGAGAGGACCTTATTTGGCTATGTGCATCTTAGTTATGCAGAGGCTGGGTGTAATGCTTAAATCTTTTAAGTGATAAAGCGCCCCTTTTCGAAAAAGACAAGTTTCTTCTCAAAAGAAAAACATCATCACAAGATGCCAGAAGACATGAATTGTGAAGAGGAGATTCAAGATGATCCGAGCAGGAAGTAATTTAGCTACTTGCACAATCACCTCAATGGTGACAATTGGAGTGGTTATCTTATTTGCTATGTGGGGAAAAGAAGAAATGAAAACTATCACTAATCATCAAATGGTTGAGTATTTCATGGATAGGAGGAATTGAATGTACTAAAAGGTGATGTGCAAATATTTAGCTACTTATTAAGTACTTTCATTTGGCCATTCTATCATGTTTTCCTCAAAAATTTAATTCTACATTTTATCTTGTAGGTTACTGATTCTTGGTGACTAATAATGTATTTTGAAATTTGGAAATGTAAGACATCATTTTCAAGTATTTTTTTTCTTTGTTTCATTATTATAGTATTATAATCATTTTGATTATTTTGTTTTGTATCTATACACCTTTTATTACATCTGATAACATGTGCTAGAAGTTAGAAAATACTCCTATGTATACTTTTATTTAGTACATAGTTGCTTTGGCACAAAAAAAGGGTACATAGTTGCTTGAAAAATTACGGCACGTTAGAGCAGTGCATCAGGGGACAGGGTTGCTTTAACTCCAGCTCCACCCCTGCATATAGGAGGTCAAATTAGGAAGTGTGGTTCACGGAGGTAATCCTCCTTTTTTTCAGAAAAAAGAAAGTGTGGTTCATATGCTCTTACGTCATCGAGATGGACAGACATCGCAATGGCCTTAGACTCGAAATTACATGGGCGCACGTCTCGTATTTAATTGCTATACATCTCCATGTATTTTGAGGCGAATCGGGATGTCCACAGATTGCAAAACTGCCAAGGCTCGAGATTTTTCTGGGGTGGAGGCGGAGGCCATGATCAATGCCTTCTGAAACACAAGGAAAGAGGCACATCCGCCGCCTCCTAGTGGGGTAACTCTGGATACAAAATTCAGAGCTCGCTCGCCGTGCGCGAGCGAACGCCTGACCGCATCGGCATCCTAAACCTAGGTGAATCCGTCTTCACCAGGCACCTTCCTAATCCTCTGGTTGAGCAGTGCCTCCGGCCCTTGTCCACCATTATGGCATTGCAATCACCGTTCACCATGGAAAAGGCTCAGCACGGTTGCCTGGTCGCTGCTCTGAAATTGCCTGGCCACCGCTCTGAAAATGGATTTCGTCGCGTCGTCGCCTCTGACGACGATATGCTGTTCAAGCACCGATCTCAGTCGCCGCGGGATGCCTCTCCGGGTGCGTTTCTCTGGATTGCTTGCCTTAGCTGCGCTATTTCCCTATCTGCTCTCGCTAGGGCTGCTTCCAGCTCTTCCCTCTTCTTCACCTCCTCAAGGTACAGCTCCTCGTGTTCTTGCGCCTGCAAGGTTCAAAGTTCCGATCAAACTCTGAAGAAAAATACTACTCCTGTCTTGCACTGGAGCTCTTATCCTATTTCCGGTCAGGCTGTACTTTTTGGAGAGATGCGGCCATTTCTTCTTCTGCCTGTTGGCGCCTGCGGGATTCTTTCAGAGCCCTTCTCATCAGCTCCTCGACCGCTTTGCGTGCCTCTTCGAGCTCATCGTCGAAACTCGGTTCCATCTCAGTGTCACCCTACAAAGGTTAGAAGAAATAAAGAATTAAGTAGCACGCATGATGAATCCTGTCATTTTTGCAAAAAAAAGGCAGTAGAAATTGGAAGAGGGGATTGCATGATCTGATGCACCTCTCCCTGGGGAGATTGCAAATGCTGAACTTCATGGCCAAGAATGGGGAGCAAAGGTGCAGCAACAGCTAACGGTGCAATTTGTACCTCCATGTCCCTGCAATGGATAACTGAGACAGTTAGCCGAAATAGAATTCGCAAGAGAATAGGATATTTTCGGACTCTGGATAAAAAAGATTACCTGGTACAGACTAACTGTTCCTTGCAGACGAACCAAATCTTGCATGATGGATCAGCTCTCTGCATTATTTCTGTCGCTGTCTTGGACACAGGCTTGTCGAGCTTTCTGAAACCGGAAATGGAAAATCATAAACGTGGAAGTTTACATGTTTCAGAACTCCCTGTTCCTACCCCAAAAAGGAAAGAAAAATACAGAGCATGTCTGTATTTGCAAGAAACAAAGTTCTGTTGTGACATAGGAGTATATCATAATCATACCTCGAGTAGTGCCTGTCCGCGGCGGCTGCAATCACCAGCTTGGTGATCCGATGGAGCCGGATGAGCTCGACGAGACCGGACGCGGCGTCTTCCTTCTCGATCACCAACCTCTCGCATTTCACCTGGAATTTGCAGACATCGTGTAAACTGCTGAGAAGAAGGGAAGCTTTTATTTCGAGGATGGCACCTTGATTTGTGAGCACTGGTGGATGTAGTCGTCCAGCATCTCGTCGGCCCTCTCACGCTCCGCCCTTCTGAACGCGCGCACCGGCTCGGGGCTCAGCTTATCGGCGTGGAACTTGACCCCCACTGAGATTTCAGGACAGGATCACCAAACATGTGATGAATTAATTTTCACATCGCCGCAGATGGATGTACTCGGAGATGAATGAACGCAACGCACGCACGTACTGATGGGTATCATCTGCGACGGGACGTGCACGTGCGTGACGATGATGGTGGTGGTGGCGGCGCCGCCGTAGAGATGGCGGAGAGCCCACGCCAGCGTCGACTGCCCCGCCCTGGGCTCCGCCGGCACCGCGACGAACACCTTCTCCTCCGCCGCCGCCTCCATCTGCCTATCGTCTCCGCCCGAGCTAGCCAGCCGATCCTCCTCGATCGCCCCGTGCGTGCGTGGAGCTCGATGTCTGGCGCGGCTGAGAGAGGGCGGGCGGCAACAGCTATGTGCTCGTAGCCTTGTACTAGCATGAGGAGGCGAGGCGACTTTGGGGACGGTGGCGCGTCGCCGTGGGAGGAGAAAGCCAGACGGGGCAGGAGCACAGCAGTGCGCGACAGCGACGTGCTGCAAGCAGCTAGGCGACGGAGCCATCGGTCAACTCGAGCCACATCCAAGCCTGGCCTCGGCTCTGAAGAGCTCGGCCTTGCTCCTTCCGTGATCACGTAAACAAATGCGTCCCACGGATTAGTCGCCGGGTTTCCAATTCCGATCGACCGGAATCTTACATGGCGGGAGCCAAAAGATGCCGGGAATCTAAGCAACATACACTGAACCTCAACTCCTACTTGGTCTGTCCGTGCAACTGGGGTTGTGCCATATACTGCACCTCTTCTTTTCTAAGGAGTAGTGATGAAGAAATGGCGAAGGCTGTTTGTTCAAAGAATTTAAAAAGGTATAATAGCTGATCTGGAATTTTCAATTCAGTTAAACAAATCCAATGAAGAACTCGTGCGAAAAGGACAGACTTGTTAATTAAATTAACTACATGCGAACAGAGAAAATCAAATAAAGGCCAATGGTCCTTAGACTTACGGCCAATTTTGTTACGGAATAAATTTATACTGTAGTAGCTAAGAGCAACTCTAGCAGACCTCGCAAAAGGCCCCGACCCGTAAAATAACCGCCAAAATGCGGGCCGGCGCGGAAAATCCCGCCCGAACAGACACCGCATCCGCGTCCGACCCGGAATTTTTTTTGCGGGGCGCGGCAAAAGATCTCCCCCGACCTCTAGTTTCACGGGGCGGGAGCACGACCCGAGCTCGGCCCCTATCCGTAGCGGGATTTGGCGGGAGGGACATTTCCGCGCGACCGTCCCCGCTTCTCCCACCCCCGACCATTGCTCCCGCCACCTCCCGCTCCCATTCATCCTCCCGGCGTTCTGTCGCCGCCATGGATGACACCTTGCCCTCCCCTGTCTCCGTCGAGGTCGCGCACGCTCAATCCCCTCGGACGGATCTCGTCGCCGGCCATGTTGGCCCCTCCGTCGCCCAAGGCGCCACCGCGGCTGCCCGCAAGCGTTAGGGCAGCGTGCTCGTGCAGGGCGGGAACCCAGCTGCCCCCGCTAGCAGGCCCGCGCACCGGGCGCCAACGCGGCTGCACGATCCCAGCCGTCGGCGGCGAAGGTCGCTAAGGTCCCGGGCGCAAAGCGGAGGAAGATTCCGGCTACAAGGCGGTCGGCTACTTCATCCACTCCCTCCGGCATTGAAATAGGTTCCCCAGCAATCCCGCTCAACAGTGCTGCTCCCACCGCATCCGATGTGTTCGACGAAATGGGCGCAAGGTATGGCTTGGTCATCCCTTTACTCTTCGGTCATGGAAATAATCCACCTTTGTTCAAGTTGTGCAAATCACATTGCATCATTCAAAATGATTGCATCATATGAAACATTGCATTGTTCAAATTGTGTAGGACAAAATTGCCCAACATAGGTACAAAGACATGGAAGCTTTGGAAGGCAAATTCTTCAAACTAGATCATTGTTGGGAGTTGCTCAAGAATTGTGACAAGTAGGCGTTGATAGAGAAAGAGTCCCCACCGAAGAGAGGTTCACTTACAAACATGGATGAAGATGAGGATGATGATGGCCCAAGGAACTTGAACAAGCCCGATGGCGACAAGAAGACTAGGGAGAAGATCAAGAGAGAGCACGAAGCGGCGAGTTTGAGGGAGAAGATTGATGCCATGGTGCAATCAAATGAGATGATGCTTTTGAAGTCGTTGGAGATCAAGAAAGAATTGGCCGAGAAGAAGGCACGGGAGAAGCATGAGAAATGGGAGTTTCTCAAGGAAGAGGGGCTGCGCAAAGTGGCCATTGAGGAGAGAAGAGTACGTGCCCTGAGAACAAAGCCACGTCCATGTTGCTCGCCGAAGAGAAGAAGATCATGTCAATGAACCGCAATGACATGGACGACCTCACCAAAGAATGACATGCTATGGCAAGAAGAGAAATCTTGAAGAGGAGAATGGTTGCGTCGGCCAGTGCGTGTTACAGTGCGGGAGGTGAATTTGGTGGGGTATTTGGAGCTAATGTCGCCGATGCGTTCAGTGCACCAGCCGATGATTTTGCTGCCGGCGCTGGCACAAGCGTCGGAGGTGGATTCGGTGGCTCCGATGATCTCCATGGACTCGATGGCGCGGAGTGAAGATCGACCAAGATGATGTCGGACGTGGTCGTCGCTTTTGCAAGTCCTTTTGCGTTTGTCCTATCAAAACTATGCTTTATTTCACGCGTGAACTATGTTTTAGCATTTGAATTTGAACTCATTTGTCCGAATTTGAACTCATTTTACCTTATTGGGGTTTTCGGTTTGCGGTCGGCACGGCGCTGCCCGAGCAGACCCCGCGTAGCCAACCTGTAAAAATGCATATTCGGTGAATATGCCTTTTTACGGGTCCGTTTTGCGGGGTCTGAGTCTATCCTCGGCCGCGCCGGCCTGCATACGCCCTTTTTCGCAAACTGCAAAACACATATGCGGGTTCGCATTTTGCGGGGTCTGATAGAGATGCTCTAACACTGTAAAATCGGACCATATGATTATCCCCGTACGTGTAGCATTTGCTCCTAAAAGGGAAGATGAATCAATGAATACTCGGGGCGGGGTAGAAGTTTGACACACCAGATTTCTCTCGCATCATATGTCAGTTTAAGCTACAATTTGATCATAATCATCGCTGGATTATTATCGATTTGCTGCATTTTTTGTGCAGGTTGAATTTTGAACCAAAATATTTAAACTTGAAACTAACACGCCAAGTTTCTCTCTCCCGTATGCCTACTTTAGAAAGAAAAAAAGTCCATTTTACTACCCCGAACAAAGTTGGTGGCTCACATCACCTCCTGATCTATTTTTCTGCCCCTTTCACCCCCTGATCAAACCATACCAGACAAAAAAAACCTGGGTGGTTTGTCTCGACCTAGAGCTGATGTGGCGGTGGTCAACAATGGTTTTTACCAGCTGGTGTGGTAGAGCCGCCCCCGTTCATTCTATCTTCCGCAAATTCCCCATTCCCCTCCCTCTCTATCACCGGCAATGGAATCGTCGCGGCTGCGCTGAGCCGATACCATCGACAATGCTCCAAGTGGCGGCGGCGGCAGTGTGCCATGGTGAATCAACCCCAGTCTCTCTTGTCCCCGCCACCTCTCTTGTTCCCATCCCCAAACCCTAGCGTGATGATGCATTCCATGCAGTGGCGGGACTTGTAGGGGTGGACTGAGTGTTTCCGCGACGGCGCCGGCAAATTGAGGTTAGTCTCATCTCCCACGCCAACTACACATTGCTCTAGCTGATTGCAGAATCTATTAATGGTCTAGGTCGAGTAGAATGAAGGAGAAGTTCATATTTTTAGGGATTTCAGTGTTGCTCTAGTTGATTGCTTGATTTAAGTGTTGCTTGGTTGTTTTTTAGGGATCAACAATGGACAATCTTGATTGGTTAGGCCTTTGTGTCTATTACAATGGTCAATTTGAACATTCAGGGGAGTGTTTATCTTACTTTGGTAGTTCTGTCGAGGTCACTTTTATTCAGAGGGACAGTGTGTCCTTAGCATCTGTCAGGGAGCAGATTGCAGACATAAAGATGGCATACCATGGTGAGTCTTTAACAGACAATCACAGGCTATACTGGCTGTTTCCTGGAATGAATGTTAGAGATGGGCTAAGATGGTTAGAGAGTGATGCAACTATGTATTTTATGGAGAGATGCATTACAGATGGTGGTGTTGTGGACATATATGTGAACTTGGAAGCTGAAGGTGGAGAAGAGCAAAATGCAGGAAATGAAGAAGAGCAACAAGAGAACACTAAAAATCCTAGAATTGAAAGTCAACAAGAGCACACTGACAGTGATTGGCAAGTAGAGCATGAAGAGGACCTAGATGATTGCTTTGATGAGGCTGTGGATGAGTATGAGCATGCGTATGTTGCTGGAATTGCTGGAACTATAGCAAATGTGAAACCTGAAGGCGGAGAAGAGATCAATGCAGAAAATAAAGAAGAGATTGCTTCTAATGAATGTGAAGACCCGGATTGGTGTCCTGGAGATGCAGCTAGTTCAGGGGAAGATGATGAAGCAGAGGAGCTGAGAGAGCATGCTAAAGAAATGCTTGGAAAGATAAGGATGAACTTGCCACTTGATGAAGAGAAGGAGATCAGAGAAAATACATCACAATTAATCCTTGTAGATGAAATGGATGAGGGAAATGACACTCCTCACATGGATTCCAGTGAGGAGTACAGTTATGATGAGGATGAGTTCGGAAATTCCATTAGGAGGGAAACGAGATTTCCAAGATTTGATAGGAAGGCTGCAATTCCTGTCTTTTGCCTTGGCATGACATTTAGGGGGAGAAAACAGTTCAAGAAGGTTGTTCTGAAATATGGCCTAGCAGTGAAGAGACAAATTACCTTCATAAAGTATGAGGCTAGTAGGATTAGAGCAAAATGCTCTTGGCCTGAGTGTCCATGGTTGATATATGCTGGAAAGAGGAGCTCTAATGACTGGTTTCAAGGGATCACATTTGTAGACAACCACATATGCCCCCAGAGGAGAGACAATAGATTGGTTACTACAACTATAATAGCAAATAAGTATGAGAGAATTATGAAGGACAATCCTAGATGGAAAATCAAATCTATCAAGGCAACTGTCAGGTTGGAGATGTTTGCATATGTGCACATCTCAAGATAAATAAAGCAAAGGCAATTGTGAGAAGAAGAGTTAGAGAAGCAATGCATGAAGAGTATGCTAGGGTTTTTTTATTACCAAATAGAAATATTGAGGAGCAATCCAGGTAACTGTTGCAGTAGTGCTAAATCCAAAAGAAAAGTGCCCCTGTTTTTCAGAGATTATATGTGTGTTTCCATGCCTACAAAAGAGGTTTCATAGAAGGTTGCAGGAAAGTTGTAGGATTGGATGGTTTCTTCCTTAAAGGAGCCCAGAGTGGAGAACTATTGTGTGCTCTTGGGAGATATGCCAATGGACAAATGTATTCAATAGCCTGGGCTGCTATAGAGGTTGAGAACAAAGACTCTTGGTTCTGGTTTATGGCTCTCCTAAACAACGACTTGGAGACTGAAAATCAAGGAGAAGGGTGGGTCTTCATATGTGATCAACAAAAATGCCTCATCGATGATGTGTCCAAGGTTGTTCCAAATGCTGAGCATAGGAATTATGCTAGGCATATCTATGCTAATTGGAAGAAAAAGCATAGAGATTAAGCATAGCAGAAAAGATTTTGGGCTTGTGCAAAATCTTCAAACAGGATACACTTCAACTTGAACAGGGCCAAACTTGCTCAACTCACACCAGATGGAGCAAGGACATGATGCAATCAGGGCCAGAACATTGGTGTGGAGCTTGGTTCTAAGAAGGTTCATGTTGTGACTCTATGGATAATAACATCTGTGAGAGTTTTAACAACTAGATAGTAGAGTATAGAGGGTTGCCTATTATCAGCATGTTTGAAGCAATTAGATCAAAGGTCACTGTAATAATTCAAGTAAACATAGCAATGCTACAAAATGGAATGGAATTATTTGTCCTAAAATTATGAAAAAGGTCAACAAGCTGATACAGCTTACTAAGAAGTGTGAGACAATATGGAATGGAAAAGATGGATATGAGGTGAAAGTAGGGCAGCATGGTTTCAAAGTTGACATGCAGGCTAAAACATGATCATGTAGATACTGGCAACTGTCTGGAATTCCATGTATTCATGCTCTTCCAACATCTCAATGTGGTCCTGATGACATTGTTTCACTCATTGTAAGCTGCTACACAATTGAAGCTTATAACAGGACTTATGAGCATTGCTTGATGCCAATGGAGGGCATGCCTAGTTGGCCAGTGTCTAACAGACCAAGGCCAGCTGTTCCAGGCTATGTGCAAATGCTTGGGAGACCTAGGACTGAGAGAAGAAGAGGTGCAAATGAGCCTCCAAAACATCCACACAAGATTTCAAAATTGGAACAAAAGGTAAGTGCAGTCTGTGTGGACAACCTAGGCACAACATGAGAAAGTGCACAAGTAATCCCAACAGGGGAAAATACAAGAATAAGAAGAGAAAGAAAGAGACAAAGGTGTGTACTGTCATACTGTCATATGGAGCAATTCTTTTTCTTTTTTTTGTGTTCTGATGTAACAAACAATTATTTTCTCTTTGTTCTGTTGTGCAAAATGAATCAAGAACATCACAAAGAGTCACTAAGGGAACATCTACAGGGGACATGGAACAATCTTCAGAATAGGGCACCCAGCACCAATCTTCACATCAAGGCACACAACACAAATCTTCACAACAGGGCACCCAAACCAAACCTAGAAGTGGAAGGGCCCCTAAACAAGTCAACAAAACTACACCTAAAGCTAAAGTGTGCAATAGACCATGAGAAACTTCTAGGTAGAGGAGGACTGTTAGCATGTTTGATGAACTTAGGAGTTAGAAGATGTAGTTGCAAAATAGCTGGAACGGATTACTTTAGAAACCTGCTGGCTGTAGCTGCTTAGTTTGCTCGATTATGAAGTATTGTGTTGGCTGGAGAACATGAAGTACTTATGTTTGTGTGTTTTGTGCTTGCTGGCTAAAGATTATTATCGGATTTCAGGTTCCACAAACCCTTGATAGGTTCAAACTATGGGGTGCGTGCGGATATCTCAACCTACCCAGCCTGCCTACTCGCGATCCTCTAGGCCTAGCACGTCAAGTTCAAAGGGACAGAGAGACACAACAATTTATACTGGTTCAAGCCACCTTGCGGTGTAATACCCTACTCCAGCATTTTGGTGGATTGCCTCGAAGGGCTGAGGATGAACTAATATAGTGGATGAACTGGCCTCAGGAGGTGAGGTGTTCTTCAGCTCGAGAGAGTTGGTGAGGTGGTTGGATGAGAATGGATCCAATCTATTCGTCCCCCTCTATGGTGGTTTAGTCCTATTTATAGTGGCCTCGGCCCTCTTCACAAATGTTGGTGGGAAGGGATCCCACAATGGCCAGATTTGAAGGGGGACAAGTAGTACATCCTATCCTAACTAAAGTGGTCTTCGCCTACGAAAAGCCTCTGGTCGTGACGCTGCGGTGGGCTCGGCGATGACCTCCGTCCTGCATCCTGGCGGTCTTGGTCTTGTTGCACCAGAATGGAAACCTTTGGTTGATCCCTCGGGACTCCGCACCTGCTGCTTGCCTCCTTTGCACCAAAGAGGGAACTGGTGCTCTGCGCCTGCTAGCGCCCGTCTGGCCTTGGTCGTCATGGCTCACGTCAGCTGAGCCTCGTGAGGTACACCTTGCATTGAACTCTCCGCTCCTCGGGAGCCAGCCTGAAGAGGCCGGTCCCCTTTAGAGGTCTTGGCGTCGTCCGCCTCACGAGGCTTGGCCCCTTGCGGGGGTCTTGAGTTGTCGATGCTGAAGCTGGGTCGTACCAGGCTATCGATGGAGCCACACAGTGGGCTGCAGGCAGGCAAGTCTGGGTACCCCTGTATCCAGAATGCTGACAGTAGCCCCCGGGCCCAAGGCGCACTCGGACTTGGCTTCTAGGCGAAGCCAAAGGGCAAGTGCGGAGGGCCGCGGGCCCTAACCACCTGCGGCCTTGAACGATGCGTGGCGATTGATGGGATGTGGGCGTCTCCACTTCCCCATGCTGCCTCGGTAACCGTTCGACTTGATGGGTCGATGCTGCATCCAGAAGATCATCATTACGCTAGGTCATGGAGGCTGGCGGTTGGCCTCTCTCTGGCTATAAACGAGGGGGAGGGGCAGAGCCCCTCTCGCTCATTTCTTCGTCCGTCTTCTCGCTGCTTGTTTCTTTACCTTCTCCATCTCGCCTCTGCTTCCATGGCACCGATAAGGAGGTTTTCTGCAGTTGAAAAATGGAAGGCCCCTCAGGAGGGGCCCGATCCTCTCCCGCCGAAGAAGTGGTTCCGCCTTCCTCGTGACACCAGCGTGAGGCAGGAGGTGACCAGGCCTTGGCAATCAAGGCCTCCGCCCGGCTTCCCCCTTCCTCTGTACGCCCGTGCACGGGATGATGACGTGCGCCGTCGAGCCATCCCAGGCGGCGAAGGACGAGTCGGCGCTTTCCTACCTGCCGAGCCACGAACCCACGTCAAGGGTAGCTTGTGCGAGTTCGTGGTGTGGGCAGCGATGCCGCCCGACTCGTGGATCTGCTCCCGAGGTTCTTCGCCAACGAGCTGCCACCGAGGGGGCCACTTGAGTTGTGGCTGCAGCCCGCCGGGTGCTGCAGCCTAGCCACCGGAGCTGAGGTCGAGGTGGTTCCCCTAATGATGTCTTCATGACCTATGGATGGGGCAAGGTCGCCTGAGCCTGTCGAGCAGTGGGGGCCCTCGCGATCCACTTTGAATACGACGACGCCTCCACCCTGTTCTTCAAGGTCTTCTACGAGGAGGGCCGGCGGCTGGAGTGCTTCCCCAGAGGAAGCAGCCCGCGGGACACGACCGAGGGCACCAGATCTTCTTCCGTCCCCGTCAGCACCTCCTCCGGCAGCAGCGGCGACTCTTGAGAATCCAGCGATTCTCCTGAGCCCAGCGAATCTCCGGAGTTCAGTGACAACAGCTACGTGCCGCCAAGCTCCCGCCGCGGTCGGAGCACGGCAGCGGCTGCCGCTCGCCGTCGTCGGTGATGCGCGCTGGCCTAGTCGAAGCCTTTCTCCTTTTGCTTCCCTGCGCGGAATTAGAACTAGCCCCGTGGGGCATATAAGGATTGAAATGTTTTAATTCCAGCATCGGTCTTTTGGTTTTATGATGAAATCGTGTATCCCAATCTAGCATGGTTCCCCCCTTTATTCCCCTTAGGTAGCATAGTGATCTACACTGGCGGGACCCAGTCCCCAGGCAAGCTTCAGCCGTCACTAGTATGCCAGCTCGCGATGCCGTGGTCAAGGATAGGAGGTGAGCGGCCTGAGATCCGATGACAGCTCATGAGGCGTGATGCTCACGAGGTCGCCCTTGGCGTGCAAGCAGCTGCGCAAGAAACGGAAAGCGGAGAGAAACTGCCCGAGTGGGACTGCGGGATTTGGGTGAGTGAGTTGAGATGCTTATATCATGGCACGTGCGACTTATCTTTTAGTAGACTTGTTGTGATTTCCCCGGGTGGTGCCCGTTCATGCATCCGTGGTAACGTCACTAGGCTGGGCCGGCGACGATCTCCCTCTTTCCTCGCTTGCCTAGGTGCTCTACGTCCTCGGGTCCTGGCCCTCGAGCAGGCTCAGCCGCCGCTGGTATGCCAGGTCGCGATGCCGTGGTCAAGGCCAGGGGGTGAGGGCTGGAGAGCCAGTAGGAGCTCCTGAGGCACGATGCTCTGGAGCCCCCCTTTAATGTGCAAGCGACTAGCGGGGTTAGGTGGTGACCGATGGGGCCTGCCCGTAGATTGGCCTCAGGTGGAACCTGCGTGTTAGCTGGTAGGAGAGATTGCGATTCCCTATGGTGCAGACTGCCTGTCCCCGGAGCCTTTGCAGGAAGACGAAGGCACCGAGGACCATGTGAGGTGGCGTGCGCGGGGCGGGCCGCGAGCCAGAGCTCAGTCCTTAGGTTTGTCAGCATTGCAGGGATGGATCCGAGCACAACGCCATGCCAACGTGAGCAGCCCCCGCTGTGGGATGGGCAAAGGACAAGCCAGTGAACGTAGGGAGGCCGCGAGGTGGTTAAGATTCGAAGCAAGCAGGCGATAGTCATAGATAAGCTCACGAGAGATGGTTAGGCAATTCTGATGAAAGCAAAAGGATACATGCCGCAGGGACATACCCACGCGACTTGGGGATGATGCAGCGTGAGGGCGCCCCCAAACTGAACAAACTAAAAAGATGTCACCTGGCACCGTTGCTGAAGAGATGTCGGTGCAGTAGAAGATGTGCGCTGCCGAAGTCGTCCCTCACGAGCCGCCTTGGCCCTGAGCCTCGGGAGGCTCCGGGGGCCTAGGGGCTCCTGAAGATGCATCTCCATCTCCACCAGGATCGCCTCGTGCCTAGCCTCTTGAGCCGCCATGACGTCTCGCATGCAGTGCTGGAACGCCACAGCCGCGCTCGGCAGGCCGAAGGGCATGCGAACGTAGTTGTGAGGTGGACCCTCGCATCGGCCGTCGCGGGCCGGCCAAAAGAGCTGCTGAGATGCGTCCCTATTGAGCCCTAGGATGTCGATGTAGACACAGAACTCCTTACCCTCTCTAGGGTAATGAGACGCACCCTGCGGTGTGCGGTGATCGCCTGGCAGAACCCAAGCCTCTTGAATCTCCTCGACTGCCTTGCTGATGAACTCCTAAACGCCTGGAGCCTCATGCCCTACGCCTCCTCCTGGGAAGCGTGCGCTGAAGCATGCCTCCACATGGTGCCCGAGCGCTTCCCTCGCGACGTTGGCTAGGTCTGAGGCCCTCCAGAGGAGAGCCCCCAAGCCCAGCCTGAGAGGGGCGCCGGGCGAGCCTTCCAATGCGATAGGTGAAGGCGCCCCATCCAGGGACGCGAGGCTCAGCGCGGCGCTGTTGGGTGATGCCTTCTCGTGAGACCCCTGACGCAGCTGTAGCTTCTTCGTCTTGGGGGCGACCTCAGGAGGGAGGACACTGCCCTCGTCTCCAGGGTCCTCAACTGTTGCAGCCTGGTAGGCGCGCTCGAGGGATCACACCGCGTCCTTTTCCTTGCAGGCGACCGTGATGATGCCGCCGCTCCCTGGCATCTTGAGGACATTGTAGCCATGGTGTGTTGCCGCCATGAACTTGGCCAGCGCTGGGTACCCGAGGATGGCATTGTATGGCAGACGAATGTCGGCGGCGTCGAAGCCGATGAGCTCAGTGTGGTAGTTATCGCGTTTGCCAAAGGTGACAGGGAGGCGGATCTGCCCTATCGGATGCGTGGAACCATCGGTCACTCCTAAGAACGGCTTCGTAGGAGTTCTCATAAAAAGATGGGGTTTATATCATATTGCTTGAGTTTATCCCTCTACATCATGTCATCTTTCCTAACGCGTTACTCTGTTCTCATGAACTTAATACTCTAGATGCATGCTGGATAGTGGTCAATGTGTGGAGTAATAGTAGTAGATGCAGAATCGTTTCGATCTACTTGTCGCGGACGTGATGCCTTATACATGATCATGCCTAGATATTCTCATAACTATGCACTTTTCTATCAATTGCTCGACAGTAATTTGTTCACCCATCATAATACTTATGCTATCTTGAGAGAAGCCACTAGTGAAACATATGGCCCTCGGGTCTATTTTCCATCATATAAGTTTTCGATCTATTTTATTTTGCAATCTTTACTTTTCAATCTATATCATAAAAATACCAAAAATATATATCTTATTATCTCTATCAGATCTCATTTTTGCAAGTGGTGGTGAAGGGATTGACAACCCCTTTATCGCGTTGGTTGCAAGGTTCTTATTTGTTTGTGCAGGTACGAGGAATTTGAGTGTAGCCTCCTATTGGATTGATACCTTCGTTCTCAAAAACTGAGGGAAATACTTACGCTACTTTGCTGCATCACCCTTTCCTCTTCAAGGGAAAACCAACGCTTGCTCAAGAAGTAGCAGGAAGCTCACCTCTTCACGTGCAGGCGCTTGGCGCGGTGGGTTGCGCTGTGGTGCCACCCGCCTTGGCTCGACGATGGCGCCCTGGGCTGGAGGTGGTGGAGGTGCCCCATGAGCCACGTCGCCCATGGTAGGCGACTGCTAAGGCAGCGAGCGTGCCGGTGCAGTGGAGTCTCCGACGGTGCTGACGAGCTCGGTGATGCGCTCGAGCCACGCCTCGTAGAATTCGTCGACTGGGCGGTTGTGAAGGAGCTCCCGCGCCATGAGCAGAGCAGCTTGCGCATTCGCCGGGCCGCGACACGCATGGGAGGATGAAGCAGTCGGGGTCAGCGAAGGAGTGGCAGTGCGCCCGTCGTGGCGCACCGAGGGGTGCAGCGATGAAGCTTGCTGCTCGTGGCCAGCAGGGCCCGTGGCAGCGTTGGCTGCCGGTGACGGAGGACGGCCGTCGCCCACCGGAGCTGTCTGAGGGACGCAGGCGGCAAGCGCGGCCCAAGGCTCAGCGCGAGCCTGATATGCGTCAGCCATGGAAGTGTCGGAGTAGCGGTTGATCGATCTACGGAAGAGAGGATTCTACGCGCCCCTACCTGGCGCGCCAAATGTCGGATTTCGGGTTCCGCAAACCCTTGATAGGTTTGAACTCTGGGGTGCGTGCGGAGATGTCAACCTACCTAGCCTGCCTACTTGCGATCCTCTAGGCCTAGCGGGTCGAGCTCAAAGGGACAGAGAGACACAACAATTTATCCTGGTTCGGGCCACCTTGCGGTGTAATACCCTACTCCAGCATTTTGGTGGATTGCCTCGAAGGGCTGAGGATGAACTAATACAGTGGATGAACTGGCCTCAGGAGGTGAGGTGTTCTTGAGCTCGAGAGAGATGGTGAGGTGGTCGGATGAGAATGGATCCGATCTGTTCTTCCCACCCTCTATGGTGGTGGCTAAGTCCTATTTATAGTGGCCTCGGTCCTCTTCCCAAATGTTGGCGGGAAGGGATCCCACAATGGCCAAATTTGAAGGGGGACAAGTAGTGCATCCTATCCTGACTAAAGTGGTCTTCGTTGATGTCTACTACGCAACCTTCTTCTTGTAGACGTTGTTGGGCCTCCAAGTACAGAGATTTGTAGGACAGTAGAAAATTTCCCTTTTATTCAAGTGGATGACCTAAGGTTTATCAATCAGTGGGAGGCGTAGGATGAAGATGGTCTCTCTCAAACAACCCTGCAACCAAATAACAAAGAGTCTCTTGTGTCCCCAACACACCCAATGCAATGGTAAATTGTATAGGTGCACTAGTTCAGCGAAGAGATGGTGATACAAGTGCAATAATGACGGTAGATATAGGTTTTTGTAATCTGAAAATATAAAAACAGCAAGGTAACTAATGATAAAAGTGAGCACAAACGGTATTGCAATGCTAGGAAACAAGGCCTAAGGTTCATACTTTCACTGGTGCAAGTTCTCTCAACAATAATAACATAATTGGATCATATAACTATCCCTCAACATGCAACAAAGAGTCACTCCAAAGTCACTAATAGCGGAGAACAAATGAAGAGATTATGGTAGGGTACGAAACCACCTCAAAGTTACCCTTTCTGATCGATCTATTCAAGAGTCCGTAGTAAAACAACACGAAGCTATTCTTTCCGTTCGATCTATCATAGAGTTCGTACTAGAATAACACCTTAAGACACAAATCAACCAAAACTCTAATGTCACCTAGATACTCCAATGTTACCTCAAGTATCCGTGGGCATGATTATACGATAAGCATCACACAATCTCAGATTCATCTATTCAACAAACACAAAGTACTTCAAAGAGTGCCCCAAAGTTTCTACCGGAGAGTCAAGATGAAAACGTGTGCCAAACCCTATGCATAAGTTCATTGAACCCGCAAGTTGATCACAAAAACATACATCAAGTAGATCATGTGAATATCCCATTGTCACCACAGATAAGCACGACAAGACATACATCAAGTGTTCTCAAATCCTTAAAGATTCAATCCGATAAGATAACTTCAAAGGGAAAACTCAATCTGTTACAAGAGAGTAGAGGGGAAGAAACATCATAAGATCCAACTATAATAGCAAAGGTCGCGATACCCTCAACTATAAGATCGTATCACCTACAGAACATGAGAGAGAGAGAGAGATCAAACACATAGCTACTGGTACATACCCTCAGCCCCAAGGGTGAACTACTCCCTCCTCGCCATGGAGAGCGCTGGGATGATGAACATGGCCACCAGTGAGGGATCCCCCCTCCGGCAGGGTGCCGGAACAGGGTCACGATTGGTTTTTGGTGGCTATAGAGGCTTGCGGCGGTGGAACTCCCGATCTATTGTTGTCCTTGATGTTTTTAGGGTATATGGACATATATAGGCGGAAGAAGTCGGTCAGGGGAGCCACGAGGGGCCCACGAGGGTGGGGCGCGCGCCCAGGGGGGTAGGGCGCGCCTCCCTGCCTCGTGGCCACCTCGAAGCTTCCCCGACGTCCACTCCAAGTCTCGTGGATTGCTTCCGTTCCAAAAATAACTCTCCCAAAGGTTTCATTCCGTTTGGACTCCGTTTGATATTCCTTTTCTTCGAAACACTGAAATAGGCAAGAAAACATCAATTTGGGCTCGGCCTCCGGTTAATAGGTTAGTCCCAAAAATAATATAAAAGTGTATAATAAAGCCCATAAACATCCAAAACGGGTAATATAATAGCATGGAACAATAAAAAATTATAGATACGTTGGAGACGTATCAAGCATCCCCAAGCTGAATTCCTGCTCGTCCTCGAGTAGGTAAATAATAAAAATAGAATTTTTGATGTGGAATGATACCTAGCATATTTCTCAATGTAATTTTATTTATTGTGGCATGAATGTTTAGATGCAAATGATTCAAGACAAAAGTTCATATTGACATAAAAATAGTAATACTTCAAGCATACTAACAAAGCAATCATGTCTTCTCAAAATAACATGGTTAAAGAAAGCTATCCCTACAAAATCATATAGTCTGGCTATGCTCTATCTTCATCACAAAAGTATTTAATCATGCACAACCCCGATGACAAGGCAAGCAATTGTTTCATACTTTAGTATTCTCAAACTTTCTCAACTTTCACACAATACATGAGTGTGAGCCATGGACATAGCACTATATGTGGAATAGAATGGTGGTTGTGGAGAAGACAAAAAAAAGGAGAAGATAGTCTCACATCAACTAGGCATATCAACGGGCTGTGGAGATGCCCATTAATAGATATCATTGTGAGTGAGTAGGGGTTGCCATGCAACGGATGCACTAGAGCTATAAGTGTATGAAAGCTCAATAAAAGAAACTAAGTGGGTGTTCATCCAACTTGCTTGCTCACGAAGACCTAGGGCATTTTGAGGAAGCCCATCATTGGAATATACAAGCCAAGTTCTATAATGAAAAATTCCCACTAGTATATGAAAGTGACAACATAGGAGACTCTCTATCATGAAGATCATGGTGCTACTTTGAATCACAAGTGTGGTAAAAGGATAGTAGCATTGTCCCTTCTCTCTTTTTCTCTCTTTTTTGGGCCTTTCTTTTTTTGTGGCCATTCTCTTTTTTTATGGCCTTTCTCGTTTTTTATGGCCTTTCTATTTTTTTTATTTTTTTTTCGTCTGGAGTCTCATCCCGACTTGTGGGGGAATCATAGTCTCCATCATCCTTTCCTCACTTTGGACAATGCTCAACTAATGAAGATCATCAAACTTTTATTTACTTACAGCTCAATACTTAGAATAAAATATGACTCTATGTGAATGCCTCCGGTGGTGTACCAGGATATGCAATGAATCAAGAGTGACATGTATGAAAGAATTATCAAGGTGGCTTTGCCACAAATACGATGTCAACTACATGATCATGCAAAAGCAATATGACAATGATGGAGCGTGTCATAATGAACGGAATGGTGGAAAGTTGCATGGAAATATATCTCAGAATGGCTATGGAAATGCCATAATAGGTAGGTATGGTGGCAGTTTTGAGGGAGGCATATGGTGGGTGTATGGTACCGGAGAAAGTTGCGCGGCACAAGAGAGGCTAGCAATGGTGGAAGGGTGAGAGTGCGTATAACCCATGGACTCAGCATTAATCATAAAGAACTCATATACTTATTGCAAAAATCTACAAGTTATCGAAACGAAGTACTACACACATGCTCCTAGGGGGATAGATTGGTAGGAAAAGACCATCGCTCGTCCTCGACCGCCACTCATAAGGAAGACAATCAATAAATAAATCATGCTCCAACTTCATCACATAACGGTTCACCATACGTGCATGCTACGGGAATCCCAAACTTCAACACAAGTATTCCTCAAATTCGCAACTACTCAACTAGCATGACTCTAATATCACCATCCTCATATCTCAAAACAATTATCAAGCATCAAATTGATCATAGCATCCAATTCACTTTCTATGGTAGTTTTTATTATACCCAACTTGGATGCCCATCATATTAGGACTAAATTCATAACCTAAGCAAATTAACATGCTGTTTAAGACTCTCAAAATAATATAAGTGAAGCATGAGAGTTCAATAATTTCTACAGAATAAAACCACCGCTGTGCTCTAAATAGATATAAGTGAAGCACTAGAGCAAAATTGTCTAGCTCAAAAGATATAAGTGAAACACATAGAGTGTTCTAATAAATTCCGAATCATGTGTGTCTCTCCCAAAAGGTGTATACAGTAAGGATGATTGTGGTAAACTAAAAATCAAAGACTCAAATCATACAAGACGCTTCAAGCAAAACACATATCATTATAGCTCCAAGTAAAGTTACCGATAGACGAAGACGAAAGAGGGGATGCCATCCGGGGCATCCCCAAGCTTAGGCTCTTGGTTGTCCTTGAATATTACCTTGGGGTGCCTTGGGCATCCCCAAGCTTAGGCTCTTGCCACTCCTTATTCCATAGTCCATCGAATCTTTACCCAAAACTCGAAACTTCACAACACAAAACTCAACAGAAAACTCGTAAGCTCCGTTAGTATAAGAAAATAAATCACCACTTAGGTACTGTTGTGAACTCATTATAAATTTATATTGGTGTAATATATACTGTATTCCAACTTTTCTATGGTTCATACCCTCCGATACTACTCATAGATTCATCAAAATAAGCAAACAACACATAGAAAACAGAATCTGTCAAAAACAGAACAGTCTATAGTAATCTGTATCAAACCTATACTTTTGGAACTCTAAAAATACTACCAAATTAGGGAAACCTTATAAATTTGTGTACCAATCCAGAGCAAAAAGAATCAGATCAAAATCACGTTTGTGTGAATTAGCAAAACTAATTTACTGGGCGAAAAAGTTTCTGATTTTCAGCAGGGATCAACACAACTATCACCGTAAGCTATCCTAAAGGTCTTACTTGGCACTTTATTGAAACAAAAGCTATAAAACATGATTACTACAGTAGAATAATCATGTGGACACACAAAAACAGTAAGGGTAAATATTGGGTTGTCTCCCAACAAGCGCTTTTCTTTAATGCCTTTCTAGCTAGGCATGATGATGACAATGATTCTCACATAAAAGATAAGAATTGAAACATAACGGAAGCATCATGAAGCATATGACTAGCACATTTAAGCCTAACCCACTTCCTATGAACAGGGATTTTGTGAGCAAACAACTTATGGGAACAATAATCAACTAGCATAGGAAGGCAAAAGAAGCAAAACTTCAAGATTTTAAGCACATAGGGAGGAAACTTGATATTATTGCATTCCTACAAGCATATGTTCCTCCTTAATAATAATTTTCAGTAGCATCATGAATGAATTCAACAATATAACCATCACATAAAGCATTCTTTTCATGATCTACAAGCATAGAAAATTTACTACTCTCCACATAAGCAAATTTCTTCTCATGAATAGTAGTGGGAGCAAACTCAACAAAATAATTATCATGTGAGGCATAATCCAATTGAAAACTAAAATCATGATGACAAGTTTCATGGTTATCATTATTCTTAATAGCATACAAGTCATGACAATAATCATCATAGATAGCAACTTTGTTCTCATAATCAATTGGAACCTCTTTCGAAATAGTGGATTCATCACTAAATAAAGTCATGACCTCTCCAAATCCACTTTCATAATTATCACAATAATATTCAACATCCTCCAAAATAGTGGGATCATTACTTCCTAAAGTTGACACTCTTCCAAACCCACTTTCATCAATATAACCATCATAAATAGGAGGCATGCTATCATCATAATAAATTTGCTCATCGAAACTTGGGAGGCTAAAAATATCATCTTCATCAAACATAGCATCCCCAAGCTTGTAGCTTTGCATATCATTAGCATCATGGGTATTCAAGGAATTCATACTAACAACATTGCAATCATGCTAATAATACAAAGATATAGTAGCAAACATTTTAATGCATTCTTCTTCCAGCAATTGAGCACAATTTTCCTTTCCATCATTTTCACGAAAGATATTAAAAAGATGAAGCATATGAGGCAAACTCACATCCATTTTTTAGTTTTCTTTTATAGACTAAACTAGTGATAAAACAAGAAACAAAAAAGATTCGCTCGCAAGATCTAAAGATATACCTTCAAGCACTCACCTCCCCGGCAACGGCGCCAGAAAAGAGCTTGATGTCTACTACGCAACCTTCTTCTTGTAGACGTTGTTGGGCCTCCAAGTGCAGAGGTTTGTAGGACAGTAGCAAATTTCCCTCAAGTGCATGACCTAAGGTTTACCAATCCGTGGGAGGCGTAGGATGAAGATGGTCTCTCCCAAACAATCTTGCAACCAAATAACAAAGAGTCTCTTGTGTCCCCAACACACCCAATACAATGGTAAATTGTATAGGTGCACTAGTTCGGTGAAGAGATGGTGATACAAGTGCAATAATGATGGTAGATATAGGTTTTTGTAATCTCAAAATATAAAAACAGCAAGGTAACTAATGATAAAAGTGAGCACAAACGGTATTGCAATGCTAGGAAACAAGGCCTAAGGTTCATACTTTCACTAGTGCAAGTTCTCTCAACAATAATAAAATAATTGGATCATATAACTATTCCTCAACATGCAACAAAGAGTCACTCCAAACTAACTAATAGCGGAGAACAAACGAAGAGATTATGGTAGGGTATGAAACCACCTCAAAGTTATCCTTTCTGATTGATCTATTCAAGAGTCCGTAGTAAAATAACAGGAAGCTATTCTTTCCGTTCGATCTATCATACAGTTCGTACTAGAATAACACCTTAAGACACAAATAAACCAAAACCCTAATGTCACCTAGATACTCCAATGTCACCTCAAGTATCCGTGGGCATGATTATACGATATGCATCACACAATCTCAGATTCATCTATTCAACCAACACAAAGTACTTCAAAGAGTGCCCCAAAGTTTCTACCGGAGAGTCAAGACGAAAATGTGTGCCAACCCATATGCATAAGTTCATTGAACCCGGAAGTTGATCACCAAAACATACATCAAGTAGATCACGTAATATCCCATTGTCACCACAGATAAGCACGACAAGACATACATCAAGTGTTCTCAAATCCTTAAGGACTCAATCCGACAAGATAACTTCAAACGGAAAACTCAATCCATTACAAGAGAGTAGAGGGGGAGAAACATCATAAGATCCAACTATAATAGCAAAGCTCGCGAAACATCAAGATCGTATCACCTCAAGAACATGAGAGAGAGAGAGATCAAACACATAGCTACTGGTACATACCCTCTGCCCCGAGGGTGAAATACTCCCTCCTCGTCATGGAGAGCGTCGGGATGATGAAGATGGCCACCGGTGAGGGATCCCCTTTTCGGCAAGGTGCCGGAACAAGGTCCCGATTGGTTTTTGGTGGCTACAGAGGCTTGCGGCAGTGGAACTCCCGATCTATTGTTGTCCTCGATGTTTTTAGGGCATATGGACATATATAGGTGAAAGAAGTCGGTCAGGGGAGCCATGAGGGGCCCACGAGGGTGGGGGCGCGCCCAGGGGGGTAGGGCACGCCTCCCTGCCTCGTGGGCACCTCGAAGCTTCCCCGACGTCCACTCCAAGTCTCCTGGATTGCTTCCGTTCCAAAAATAACTCTCCCGAAGGTTTCATTCTGTTTGGACTCCGTTTGATATTCCTTTTCTTCGAAACACTGAAATAGGCAAGAAAACAACAATTTGAGCTAGCCTTCGGTTAATAGGTGCGTCTAGGCGGATGGTAACAGGAGACAAGGGACACGATGTTTTTACCCAGGTTCGGGCCCTCTCGATGGAGGTAAAACCCTACTCCTGCTTGATTAATATTGATGATATGGGTAGTACAAGAGTAGATCTACCACGAGATTTGAGTGGCTAAACCCTAGAATCTAGCCTATGGTATGATTGTTGTTCGTCTTACGGACTAAAACTCTCCAGTTTATATAGACACCGGAGAGGGCTAGGGTTATACAGAGTCGGTTACAATGGGAGGAGATCTTCATATCGTATCGCCAAGCTTGCCTTCCATGCCAAGGAAAGCTCCATCCGGACATGGGACGGAGTCTTCAATCTTGTAACTTCATAGTCCAGGAGTCCGGCCAAAGGTCTTAGTCCGGCCATCCGGAAACCCCCTAATCCAGGACTCCCTCAGTAGCCCCTGAACCAGGCTTCAATGACGACGAGTCCGGCGCGCAAGTTGTCTTCGGCATTGCAAGGCGGTTTCCTCCTCCGAATATTTCATAGAAGATGTTGAACACCAGGGTAGTGTCCGGCTCTGCAAAATAAGTTCCACATTCCTTCGTAGACAGAATAATATTTGCATCAATTGGATCTGCTGACGTATTCTGTGGCGTGACATCATGCCTCAGCCAGGCTCTTTATTCATTTTATTGTTCCACCTCAGCGCGTTTAGCGAGGCGGTTTCGCTGGCACGTCTTGTCAAAGCAGAGATCGTGTCCCCTTATTCCGGGATTCTCATCAATACGGGTGTGGGTAACCCAACCGCACCATTAACCGCGGCGCTTGGGGGATAAGCGAGTTTTATTAGGCCGGTGGGGAGCTCGTAGTTTTGGCCGCCCATATAAGGGGATAAGAATCCGCCTTTTCCATTCACGCCTTCTTCCTCCTTCGCTTATTCGTCCCTGCACGCTCGAGCTCCAACGCCCAAGCCTGCACTTCCCACCTCAACCTTCTCCAGTCATGTCCGGAGCGGGAGGTAGATGGATGGCTTCCTCCATCACAGAGGGGCAAATCAAAAAGCTGAGGAAGGCCGGATACTTGTCCGGTGACATCGCGCACCGGCTTCCAGATGAGGGGCAACTCATCCCCACCCCTGGGCCCCATGAGAGGGTTGTTTTTCTTCCCCATTTCCTCCGCGGACTAGGTTTTCCTCTTCACCCGTTCGTCTGGGGGCTCATGTTCTACTACGGCCTGGACTTCCACGATCTAGCCCCAAACTTCATCCTCAACATCTCGGCGTTTATCATCGTGTGCGAGGCCTTCCTCCGCATCCAGCCTCACTTTGGCCTATGGCTGAAGATCTTCAGCGTCAAGCCGAAGGTAGTGGGCGGGCGCCAAGTGGAGTGTGGTGGCGCCATGGTGGGAAAAATAGCCAACGTCACATGGCTCGAGGGCGCCTTTGTAGAGACCATCAAAGGGTGTCAATCGGGGTGGTTCTATATCACCGAGCCGCGTGACCCTAAATGGGCAGCGGCCCCCTAGTTACGATCTGGTATCCCCACACGGCTCACATCTTGGAAGGAGACGGGCCTGTCGTGGGGTAGTTCAGTGGAATTGACCGGACTTCAAACCTGCATCAAAGACCTGATCGGCAGGAAGGTTAAACTCATCAACGTTGTCCAGGTCATGCTCTTCCGCCGGATTCTCCCGTGTCAACGACGGGCTTTTAGCTTGTGGGAGTTCGACCCGGCCCAGCACCGGACTCTGTCCCGGCTCTTCAACACAAAGCATGGGGACTCCTGGAAGGTGCTATTCAAGAGCTCCGAGGTCTCCCCTCCCGTCACCGAGGATCGCGGATTCTGCGCCGAGCGCCAAGCCAGCGTGGTGAGCTTAATTTTCCCTTTACAGGGTATTTATTTTTCACAGATTTGATTCTATGCGGGATCTAAAC
This sequence comes from Triticum dicoccoides, assembly GCF_002162155.2. Classification (NCBI taxonomy): domain Eukaryota; kingdom Viridiplantae; phylum Streptophyta; class Magnoliopsida; order Poales; family Poaceae; genus Triticum; species Triticum dicoccoides. Next base: position 417,625,852 of record NC_041381.1, read on the forward strand.
TCCCATCTCCTTAACAGGACTGGCAGAAAAAGGCCGGACAGATCAACTGTCCGGCTCCCTTGCCCGAAGACCCAGCGGATGCCCACTTGACGAAGCTGCTGGTCCCGACACCTCACGTGGTGCCGGAGAAGAAGGACAAGAAGAAGGCCACGGGGACTCGAAAGAGTTCCCGGCGTGTGGTGGTGTCGGATTCATCGCTCGACAGCCCCGAAGCACCCTCCGCCTCTAAGGACGAGGAGGAGGAGGAAGAAGAAGCCTCTCCCCCTCCAACGGCGGAAGGAAAGAAAAGGAAAGCCGCCCCAACTGGGGAGGCCAGAGGGTCCAAGAAAGGGAGAACCCTTCTTCCGGACTACACCTCCGATGCCGAAGACGGCGGGGAGGAATGGCCATCCAGGGTCAAGCCCCTGGCAAAATCGTAAGTATCCGGTCATCCGAATAACTTATGACGCCCCTCCATTATTTGGCATTTTCTGACACCGAATTTGATCATGTAGTCCGCCCAAGGCCCAGCTCGATGATTCGACGAGCGGCTCCTTGGACTAAACCAGGAGGAGGTAGTCCTGGAGGCGCCACAAGGCGACCTTCCGGACTCCAGGCCCAAAGGGGGTAAAGCTCCGGAGGGATCTAAGTCCGGCCCCGGGCCGAACACTGCTCCGGAACCATCAGCGGTTCCGGAGTCTGACAGGCGGCGCCTTCATAAGAAGGGCAAGCCTGCGACGCCGGCTACTTCCGTCCACCCGGAGGCGCCGGACAGTTTGCTGGAGGCGCTTAACGGCGCCTCCATCGACAAGGAACACCGCACTGTTATGAGTGCGGTGATTCAGAAAGTTCAGTCCGCCAAGGGCGGGCTGACGGAAGCCTGTACAAGCCTGTTAACGGGCTTTGAGGTATGTGTGCAAAACATATATATATATATATATATATATATATATATATATATAATATTACCACATAGACAGTAGCCCCTGATGCTCAGTTCGGTGTTCGGAAAGAAAAACCGAACTGAGGATCTAAAAAGATATACGCAGGAGTCTAATAGAAATATGTCAATATGGGAATGCAGGCTACGCTGCTGACCTCTGCCGCACTGACTCCGGAGGTCAATGCCTTGAAGGAAAGTCTCGAGCGGTCCGAGAGCGAGCTCGGCCGTGCCAAGAAGCAGCTCGAGGATAAAGAGGGTACATAGTACCTCCTGTAAATGTATATAGAAATACTTGGTTGCAAAATAATATCAGGACCAACGTTAATGTTGCAGGAGCCACGACCGAGGTGGCGACCCTGAAAGAGGCGGTGTCCAAGGCCGAAAAGAGTGCATCCATGGAGCGCACCGAGCGAAAGAAGTAGGAGGCGCGGGTGGCATAGGTGCGGCAAGAGCTCCAGGCTCTCGTGGAAAAACACGAGAGTTTGGAGCGTGACTCGGAGACTCGAGAGTCAGAGCTTGCCTTGGCTCTTGAGAGTGCCAAGACCGCTAAGGCCGAAGCCCAGAAGGCCCTTCAGGAGATCGAGGCGGTGAAGAAGATAGCGGCGGGTAAGGCATTCTTTATGCAAAGCAAAAATATAAAAGTTAATTATCTGCTACTTACCTGAATCCGGAGCTCTCCAGGAGCATTCGCTGATCGGCCCTGTAGTTTGTCTGATGCCGCCGCATACTACCGAGCCGAAGAGGGGAGCTCGACAGAAAAAGTGTTCTGGTCTCAGTATGCTGAGGCCGAACAGCCGGTGCCCCTGAGCGACCAGCTGAAGCAGCTGGTCGAGCTCCACAAGGTGGCCGAACAGGCCATGAAGGGCCCCATAGCTTGGCTGTGGCCTGGAGAAGCCATGCCTGGGAGCTACTTCGGTCTGGTGCGGCGGCTGGTGGACGTGTGTCCGTGGATTGAGGTCATCAAGCGCTCCGCTTGTATTGAAGGTGCCCGTCGGTCCCTTGCCCGTGCTAAGGTGCACTGGGGCAAGCTAGACGCGGAGAAGCTGTTGACGGACGCACCACCGCCGGGCAAGGAGTATCGTACACCCGAGATGTATTACAATGGCGTTCTGAAGGGTGCCCGCCACATAGCGGATGAGTGCTCCAAAGATGTAATTTTTGAGTAAACTCGCATTTGTTATCCTGTACGCTGAAGCTTTGTTCATATGCGTTAAGCAACACTTGTTAATTTAAAATATTACCTTCTGTGCGGCCGTTTATCAAATCTGAGAGATGCAAGTCGTCAGCTTCGACCCCCATGCCACGAGTGCTAGGGTGTTCAGGATAAACCTGAGCGCTCTTGTTCCCATTCTTGGGTCCATCTAGGGAGGCGTTCAGCACAGCGAACCAGGCCGTCGGACTTATAATGCTTTATCACTCTCACTTAGCCATAGAATTCTATAATTTTAAATTTCGGTGAAGCCCCTAGTATTCGGAAGACCGAGTTCGGGGCGCTATCCACGCCTAGGCCGGATAAGTCCGGTTCCTCGCTTGAAGCGGCATAAGTCTTTAAGGACTCGAAAAAACCTCGCGAACTGCGACCGGTCTCTCGCACTATCATGACAGTCAGTTTTATCTTTCTCTACTGAGGTGTTAACCCAGCTCAACTGGGGCACAATCGCAGTAGTTCTCCCAGCGCTACCTTAGCCAACAATGCGGAACGTAAGGTACAAAAACATGGGAGCCGGGCAAACCCAACTATTGACCAAAGACATGATTCGGAGCCGATGCATATAGTGCTATAAGTTCGGGGTGCCGCACTTGTTAGAGTGTTCGGTCTTCTCACACCATGTTATGGGGTGTTATAAGCCCCTGGTGTATTATCCATGCCAAAGTGTACGGTTGCATAGTGTCATGACTGAACATGTTTGCATATAAAAATAGATAAGTACAATAATAGGTAAGAGCTATGTATTGTTTAAAAAAGGGCTGCTGCGAGAGCAGAACGATACAAAAAGTGCGGTAAGCAAGAGATGGGAGTATTTGACATATTCCCCTTCAGGGGAAAGCTGCAGGATTGTAAGAGAAACAGGTATTAAACTCGTTATAGAGACCACCTTGACTTTTGACGTAGCTTTCTTCCTCCCTGGCTATTGCATCATTTGTTCGGCGATAGTATTGCCGTACAGGCCTTCCGAATAGTTGGGTCCTGAAAGTGTGTAAAAAAGGAAAACGGCGAAATAGGGAGCCCCCTAGTGCGGTTAAGCCGCATTCTGGGCGTGCCATTGTTGTGCCCCTCCCCTTATGCCCGTGGTATCTCTAAGGCATAATTATGTACGTGTGGTACTAGGATTACCGTTTGGCGGGGGCTGGGGTTGGGGCCGCACTGCTATGCTTGCTCGGAACGTGCCATCCGGATTTGTTGTAGGTTACTTCGGGCTCGCTTGACGTTGTCCGGACGTTTGGCGCCTGGATTGGAGAACTGCCTTGAGAGGCTACTCTGTACTTCCGCCGCCAGGGCTACCGTGTGCTCCTCCGTTCGGAGAGAGCGTTCTGTGTTTCCATTTACCGTGATGACTCCGCGAGGTCCTGGCATCTTGAGCTTGAGATATGCGTAGTGCGGCACCACATTGAATTTTCCAAATGCGGTTCGTCCGAGCAGGGCATGATAGCCGCTGCGTAATGGGACTATGTCGAAGATTAAGTCCTCGCTCCGGAAGCTATCCGGTGATCCGAAGACCACCTCGAGTGTGACCGAGCCTGTACAGCTGGCTTTGACCCCTGGTATGACACCTTTGAAGGTTGTCTTTGTGGGTTTAATCCTTGAAGGATCGATGCCCATTTTTCGCACTGTGTCCTGGTAAAGTAGGTTCAGGCTACTGCCGCCGTCCATTAGGACTCTGGTAAGGTGAAATCCGTCGATAATTGGGTCTAGGACCAGTGCGGCGAATCCGCCGTGACGGATGCTGGTGGGATGGTCCCGTTGATCGGAAGTGATCGGGCAAGAGGACCATGGGTTGAACTTTGGGGCGACTGGCTCCAGCGCATAGACGTCCTTGAGAGCACGCTTCCGCTCCCTTTTGGGGATGTGGGTTGTGTATATCATATTCACCGTCCGAACTTGCGGGGGAAATCCCTTCTGTCCTTTGTTGTTCGACGGCCAGGGCCCCTCCTCGTCATCGCTATGTAGCCCCTTGTCTGTGGTCTCGGCACTAATCTTGCCTGCCTGCTTGAACACCCAACAATCCCTGTTGGTGTGATTGGCTGGCTGTTCAGGGGTGCCGTGTATCTGGCACGAGCGATCAAGTATCCGGTCTAAGTTGGATGGGCCCTGAGGGTTGCATTTGAATGGCTTCTTCCGCTGACCCGGTTTAGAGCCTCTGAATCCGGCATTGACTGCTGTATCTTCAGTATTGTCACCGTTAATGCGGCGCTTATGCTTGTTGCGGCGTGACCTGCCGTTGTTATCCTTGTTATCCGAATTGCTAGGGCTCTTGCTTATGTTATTGCTACGAGCCAGCCAGCTGTCTTCTCTCGCACAGAAGCAGGTCATGAGTGTCGTGAGGGCTGCCATAGACTTCGGCTTTTCCTGTCCTAGGTGCCGGGCAAGCCATTCGTCTCGGATGTTGTGCCTGAAGTCTGCGAGGGCCTCGGCGTACGGACAATCGACTATTTGGTTTTTCTTTGTCAGGAACCGTGTCCAGAATTGTCTGGCCGATTCCTCTGGTTGCTGGATTATGTGGCTTAGGTCATCGGTGTCTGGTGGTCGCACATACGTGCCCTGGAAGTGGTCAAGGAATGCGGATTCCAGGTCCTCCCAACAACTGATTGACTCTGCTGGCAGGCTATTAAGCCAATGTCGAGCTGGTCCTTTAAGCTTGAGCGGGAGGTATTTGATGGCGTGTAGATCAATGCCACGGGCCATGTGGATGTGAAGGAGATAATCCTCGATCCATACTGCAGGATCTGTTGTGCCATCGTATGATTCGATGTTTACGGGTTTGAAGCCCTCGAGGATTTGATGATCCATTACTTCGTCTGTGAAGCATAGTGGGTGTGCGGCGCCCCTGTACTGAGCTATATCGCGACGCAGCTCGGACGAGCTTGGTCTGTTGTATTCGGCCGGGCCATACTTATTATGTCCGGTGTGACGGCTAGCGTCACGTGAAGCGGGTCGCCCATGCGATCCGTAGATCGATCTTGTTTGCCTTGCCTTATTTTCCAAGATGTCTCGCAGGTCTGTTGCGTCTCCCTGTACTCTGGTATGTTTTGAGCGGTGTCGGGGTGCGGCTTGGGTCGAGGGCCTGAAGGCCTCTCTATCGCGGCCACGGGGTGGCCGATCGGGTGCATCGTACGCTGGTGATGTAGGTTAGTTGCTTCCTCCTCAAGTTGGGGAAGCAGCCTGCGCTTCGGGTAGCTCTTGGATGGGTGTTCTAGTTTATACTCTTCGGCCACCAGGACTTCGGTCCATCTGTCGGCTAGCAAGTCTTGGTCAGCTCTAAGCTGCTGCTGTTTCTTCTTGAGGCTGCTTTCTTTGGCTACGAGTCTGCGTTTGAAACGCTCTTGCTCGACGGGATCCTCTGGCACGACGAATTCATCATCGCCGAGGCTTGCCTCGTCTTCGGAGGGAGGCATGTAATTGTCGTCCTCATCCTCTTTGTCGGCCGCTCTCTCACGAGGGCTGGCTCCTTCGTTCTCCTGGACTGAATCCTGCTGGAGGGGGTTGTCTTCGGCACTGTCTGGCGTATTTTTATCTCCGGTGCCGGAATCGCCGTTTTTGCTGTGGCGGGACTTAGAGCGGCGCCACTGACGTCGGCATTTGGGTTGCTTCTTGGAGGGGTCATCCTCCGTTTTCTCCTCGCCATCCCCCGCTTTAGGGGTGTCCACCATGTATATGTCATATGACGAGGTGGCTTTCCAGTTCCCTATAGGCACTGGTTCTTGTTCTTCTCCTTCATTGCCGTCCATGCCGTCGATGTCTTCGGAGTCGAAGTCGAGCATGTCAGTTAAATCGTCGACATAGGCTACAAAGTGGGTGGTGGGTGGGCTACGAATTTCTTCGTCGTCCGCATCCCAACCGTGTTGGCCGTAGTCCGGCCAGGGCTCTCCTGACAAAGAGAGAGACTTTAACGAATTCAGGATGTTGCCAAAAGGTGAGTGCTGAAAGACATCCGCGGCGGTGAACTCCATGACCGGAGCCCAATCGGGCTTAACCGGGAGAGGTGCAGGATTTACGGAGTCCGGATCGGAGTCCGGCACCTCAGAGTCACGGGCCTTGCGAGGGACTAGGCTGGTATCCGGCTCTATCGCCGTAGAGATTGCAGTTTCCGGGGTGGCGTCTAACTGTCCGTCCCCGACTGGCGTAGTGGGCTCCGAGCTAATGGTCGGAGCGGACACCTGAGCGACGCTCTAGGCATTGTCCGATGACAGAGCTAAATCGTGCCCATCATGACAGTGCGGCGTGCCCGCTTGTCGCTCAAATCCGTCGAAGATCAAGTCCCCGCGGATGTCGGCCGTGTAGTTCAAGCTGCCAAACCTGACCTGATGGCCAGGGGCGTAGCTCTCGATCTGCTCCAGATGGCCGAATGAGTCAGCCTGCAGTGTGAAGCCGCTGAATACGAAGATTTGTCCGGGGAGAAAAGTCTCATCCTGGACTGCGTCACGGTTGACGAGCGAAGAAGCCATCGGGCCTAAAAGGCGACGACACAGAGGAACTCTCTATGAAAGCACCAATGTCGGTGTCAAAACTGGCGGATCTCGGGTAGGGGGTCCCGAACTGTGCGTCTAGGCGGATGGTAACAAGAGACAAGGGACGCGATGTTTTTACCCAGGTTCGGGCCCTCTCGATGGAGGTAAAACCCTACTCCTGCTTGATTAATATTGATGATATGGGTAGTACAAGAGTAGATCTACCACGAGATCGGAGTGGCTAAACCCTAGAATCTAGCCTATGGTATGATTGTTGTTCGTCCTACGGACTAAAACTCTCTGGTTTATATAGACACCGGAGAGGGCTAGGGTTACACAGAGTCGGTTACAATGGGAGGAGATCTTCATATCGTATCGCTAAGCTTGCCTTCCACGCCAAGGAAAGCTCCATCCGGACACGGGACGAAGTCTTCAATCTTGTATCTTCATAGTCCAGGAGTCCGGCCAAAGGTCTTAGTCCGGCCATCCAGACACCCCCTAATCCAGGACTCCCTCAATGTCCATGTACCCTCGTAGACCGAAAGTGAAAGCGTTTCAATAACGCGGTTGATGTAGTCAAACTTCTTCGCGATCCAACCGATCAAGTACCGAACGTATGACACCTCCGCGCTCAGCACACGTTCATCTCGATGATGTCCCTCGTGCTCTTGATCCAGTTGAGGACGAGGGTGAGTTTCGTTAGCACGACGCCGTGGCGACGGTTATGATGATGTTACCGGCGCAGGCTTCACGTAAGCACTACGATGATATGATCGAGGTGTGTAACTGTGGTGGGGGGCACCGCACACGGGTAAGAGAAACTTGTGTGTCTCTGGGGTGCCCCCTTTCCACGTATATAAAGGAGGGAGGGAGGGAGGCCGCCCCCCTAGGGGTGCACCTAGAGTATGGAGTCCTACTAGGACTTCCAAGTCCTAGTAGGAATCCCTTTCCCTTTTGGAGTAGGAGAGAAGGAAAGAGGGAAAGAGAGAGGGAGTAGGAAAGGGCAAGGGGGGCGCCGCCCCTTCCCCTAGTCCAATTCGGGCCCGTGGGGGGGCCCCACCTCCCCTTTGGCCTGCCTCCTCCTTTCCCATATGGCCCAATAAGGCCCATTACTTCTCCCGGTGAATTCCCGTAACTCCCCGGTACTCTGAAAAATACCTGAATCACTCGGAACCTTTCCAATGTCCGAATATAGCCTTCCAATATATGTATCTTTACGTATCAACCATTTTGAGACTCCTTGTCACGTCCCGATAACCCACAAGTATAGGGGATCGCAACAGTTTTCGAGGGTAGAGTATTCAACCCAAATTTATTGATTCGACACAAGGGGAGCCAAAGAATATTCTCAAGTTTTAGCAGTTGAGTTTTCAATTCAACCACACCTAGATAACTTAATATCTGCAGCAAAGTGTTTAGTAGCAAAGTAATATGGAAGTAACGGTAACAGTGGAAAAAGTAATAGTAGCAGTTTTGTAGTAAATGTAACAGCAGCAACGGTAAAGTAACTAAGCAAAGAGCAATATGTGAAAAGCTCGTAAGCATTGTATAAGTGATGGATAATTATGTCGGATGCGATTCCTCATGTAATAGTTATAACATAGGGTGACACAAAACTTGCTCCAGTTCATCAATGTAATGTAGGCATGTATTCCGAATATAGTCATACGTGCTTATGGAAAAGAACTTGCATGACATCTTTTGTCCTACCCTCCCGTGGCAGCGGGGTCCTATTGGAAACTAATTAACGGATATTAAGGCCTCCTTTTAATCGATTACGGGACCAAAGAATTAACACTTAGTGAATACATGAACTCCTCAAACTACTGTCATGACCGAGAGTGGTCCCGATTATTGTCACTTCGGGGTTGTCGGATCATAACACATAATAGGTGACTATAGACTTCCAAGATAGGATCAAGAACTCACATATATTCATGAAAACATAATAGGTTCAGATCTGAAATCATGTCACTCGGGCCCTAGTGAAAAGCATTAAGCATAGCGAAGTCATAGCAACATCAATCTCACTACATAATGGAGACTAGGGATCAAACCCTAACAAAACTAACTCGATTACATGGTAAATCTCATCAAACCCGTCACCGTCCAGCAAGCCTACGATGGAATTAGTCACGCACGGCGGTGAGCATCATGAAATTGGTGATGGAGGATGGTTGATGATGACGACCACGACGGATTCCCCTCTCCGGAGCCCTGAACAGACTCTAGATCAGCCCTCCCGAGAGAGTTTAGGGCTTGGCGGCGGCTCCATATCGTAAAACGCGATGAATCCTTCTCTCTGATTATTTTCTCCCCGAACGTGAATATATGGAGTTGGAGTTGAGGTCGGTGGAGCACCAAGGGGCCCACAAGGCAGGGGGCGCGCCCAAGGGGGTAGGCGCGCCCCCACCCTCCTGGATAGTGTGTGGGCCCCTGGCCTTGGTTGTTTTGCCAATATTTTTTATTAATTCCAAAAAGTTGCTCCGTGGATTTTCAAGTCATTCCGAGAACTTCTATTTCTGCATAAAAATAACACCATGGTAGTTCTGCTGAAAACAACGTCAGTTCGGGTTAGTTCCATTCAAATCATGCAAGTTAGAGTCCAAAACAAGGGCAAAAGTGTTTGGAAAAGTAGATATGATGGAGATGTATCAACTCCCCCAAGCTTAAACCTTTGCTTTTCCTCAAGCAATTCAGTTGATAAACTGGAAGTGATAAACAAAAGCTTTTACAAACTTTGTTTGCTCTTCTTGTTGCAAATATATTAAGCCAACATTCAAGTTTTCAGCAAAGATTGTGAACTAACCATATTCACAATAACATTTAGGTCTCATGTTTACTCATATCAATGGCATAATGTAGCGACCAGAACTCAAACAGTCTGATCTTTGTGCATCAGTGTCATCCCTGGATCGGTAATGCTGACACACACAGTACTTGAAGGATTTATAACAGAGTAGCAATCACACACTTATTACATTGAATGTCTCAAAAGAGAACTTATTACAATAAATATGGCTTAGGGCCATCTAATAACGATAATAGCGGAAAACTTGGAAGATAAAGCGAGTCCATCAACTCCAACGGCATCACTGAGTGAAAGATCACGACCTAAAGCACCTTACTCGTCGTCTGAAAAGTCTTCAACCTGAACGTTGCAGCCCGAAAATGGGTCAGCACATGGAATATGCTGGCAATGTAACACATAGAGAGTAATGAACAGAAATAATGCTATCACTACATGCATATATGGCTGGTGGAAAGCTCTATGGTTACAGTTTTTGCATAAAGCCAGTTTTTCCCTACAAGAAAGGAATAAATTTTATTTAACTATCATGGTGGTTGTTAAACATTGAGAAGGTTCCTCCAACTCAATCCCAATTAAGCATCATCATTAACCCAACAAAATTAAATTAAGTAACATTATGAGATTCACATGATAATCCAGGTACTAGATACTCAAAACGTCCATAACCGGGGACACGGCTAACCATGATTAGTTTGTACACTCTGCAGAGGTTTGCGCACTTTTCCGCGCAAGACTCGATCTCCTCCGTTGGATTTCTCGCACTACATGATGTTTGAGAAATGGATGACCGAGACATAGTCTTTCAGAAGCATTAACTCTTTACTCTTGGTAGACAGTACAGACCTACATCCCCTATATCTGCTAGTCTACCACTGAAAGAGGTCACACAACATACTCAACTATGCTAGAGCCCATAGTAGCTTGCGGCTGCACACGGAAGTTTCTAGCATGAATAATCTCATGATCCCTTTGAGCCTGGGTGGCGGTCCATAGGAGAATCACACGGTACCCCGGGATTTCCAAAAATACAAGCAACACTGGGTTCCCCAGGTGCCTTAATCCACCCAGATGTGTATTAAAGTTGCCACCTTAAGTTGAACCATTAATTAACAATACTCACATCTGTCATGGATACACTCACCCAATCCACCTCTACTAGCATAGCATAGCAATATAAGCAAACGTAGAAGTAACTCCCAAAGGTTTGATAATAAACAGGAAATAGGTACTACCTCATCTACTTCCCAGAACCCACATATTAATCAGATCCTAACCATGCAATTGTTTGAGGATTGATCTAATGCAATAAAACTGGGTAGTAAAGGGGTATGATCAAAGTGTTACTTGCCTTGCTGATGATCTGTGAAACCTAGAGACTCGTAGTAGCAAGCTGCGCACTTCGGGTACTCTATCGCAAACAAACAAGCATACAATAAGCACTCATCTAATGCATAGGTAAAACTCAAATAAGAGATGTAACCAGAAAGTTCAACTTAAGAACTCCGGTTTGCAAAAAGAATCAAATCGAACGAAGCAACGAAACTCAAACGGCGAAAGAAACAAGCTTCGTTTACTAATCTAGACCTAAATCAAATTTTACAGTAGCAAAAACTTGTTTTAGTTGCCTAAACGGAAAGAGGGTTTTGAGACGAAACTCTAGGATCTTGAATCGCCTGATTCCGATAAAAGAGCGAAAAGTTATACTAGAATGAAAATCGGATCAGAAATCGCGATCGAAAATAATCGTGAAAAATCCGAGAAAAAGAAAAATGGACTAACAGGCTAATGAACGAACGTTCGCTGTTTGCGGCTAAACGATGAAAACTGTTCGTTAAAATGAACGTACGGACGAACGTCCGTTAAATAACTAAACCAAGAAAAAAAACTAAACCAATCTATAAAAAAACGGTTCTAGGGTTCTTAAAAAAACGATCGGTTTTATAAAAAAACCAGCGGCGGCTACCTCGGGTCCGGCGAGGCGGCGAGGTGGCGGCGAGGTCCAGCCGCTATGGCGGCGGCGGCGCGGGGCGGCGGGGTGACGGCGGGGCACGGCGGCGGCGGCGGCGTGGGGCTAGGGTTAGGATTCGGCGGCAGCACGGGCTGGGGTGGGCTGGGCGGCTCGGGCGGCTTATAAAGGCTGGGCGGGACGGAGTCCGGGTTGCCCACGACGGCCCAAGTCGTTTTTTTAAATAATTTGGAGGTGCAGAAAAAGAAAGAAAGAAATACTAAACAGACTCCAAAAATCCCGAAATAAATTTTCCTCGTCCTCTAAAAATAAGCCGGACAAGATGAACACTTATTTGGGCCTAAAATACAATTTTGAAAACGTGTATTTTTCCTAAATTCAAATAAAATAGCAATAAAACTCCGAAATAAAATCTTATTTGATTTTATTATTAAATCTCCAATATTTCTTTATTTTGGGAAAGTCATTTTATTCCCTCTCTCTCATTTTGATTATAGAAATATTCGAAGATAAAATAGTTAAAATCAAATGATCCTATTTTCAAAATTTGAGAAAACTCAAATATGAAAATAACGAAATCCCCAACTCTCTCTGTGAGTCCTTGAGTTGTGTAGAATTTCTAGGATCAAACCAAAATGCAATAAAATATGATATGCAATGATGATCTAATGTATAACATTCAAATTGAAAATTTGGGATGTTACAAACCTACCCCCCTTAAGATGAATCTCGCCCTCAAGATTCGGGCTGGCTAGAAAATAGGTGAGGGTGGTCCTTCAGTAGATCTTCCTCTCGCTCCCAGGTGGCTTCATCCTCCGTATGGTGGCTCCACTGAACTTTGCAAAACTTGATAACCTTGTTGCGCGTGACTCGGCTGGCAAACTCAAGAATCTTAACTGGTTTCTCCTCATAGGTCAAATCGCTGTCCAACTGAATCGCTTCTAGTGGCACTGTGTCTCTTAGCGGTATATCAGCCATCTCTGTGTGGCACTTCTTCAACTGGGAAACGTGGAACACATCATGAACTCCTGACAATCCTTCGGGCAATTCCAACTTGTAAGCAACTTCTCCCATACGCTCCAAAACTTTGTATGGTCCCACAAAACGTGGCACTAACTTTCCCTTAACTCCAAAACGCTTAACTCCTCGAAGTGGGGACACACGAAGATAAGCTCTGTCTCCGACTTTGTAAACTGTCTCCTTGCGTTTAGAATCTGCATATCTCTTCTGCCTGGACTGGGCTACCTTGAGCCTATCACGAATTAGCTTAACCTTTTCTTTAGACTCCTTGATCAAATCTGGTCCAAACAACTGACGGTCTCCAACTTCATCCCACAACAAAGGTGTCCTGCACCTCCTTCCGTACAAAGCTTCGAAAGGGGCCATCTTCAAACTGGATTGATAACTGTTGTTGTAAGAGAACTCTGCATATGGCAAATTATTGTCCCAACTAGATCCATAATCTAGCGCACAAGCTCTCAGCATGTCCTCCAGAATCTGATTGACTCTCTCAGTCCGTCCATCTGTCTGTGGATGAAAGGTTGTACTGAACTCTAGCCTGGTACCCAAAGTTTTGTGCAACTGATTCCAGAACTTTGAGGTAAACTGGGTTCCTCTATCTAATACAATGTTCCTCGGAACCCCATGCAGACATACGATCCTGGTCATGTATATCTTTGCCAACTTAGCACTTGTGTAAGTGGTCTTCACTGGGATGAAATGAGCTACCTTCGTCAAACAATCGACTACAACCCATTTTGAGTCATAGCCTGAACGAGTCCTGGGCAATCCCATGATAAAATCCATGCCTAGCTTATCCCACTTCCATTCGGATATCAGCAATGGATGTATCAATCCGGCTGGCTTCTGATGTTCTGCCTTCACTCTCTGACATCCATCAAAAATTGCTACATACTCCGCAATATCCTTCTTCATTACAGTCCACCAGAAAGTGTCCTTCAAATCCAGATACATCTTGGTATTTCTTGGGTGAATTGAATACGGTGAATCATGGGCCTCTTGCAGAATCAACTTCCTGATCTCCAGGTCATTAGGCACATAAACGCGGTCCTCAAACCATAAGGTATCGTGCTTATCCTCATGAAATCCCGTAGCTTTTCCTCTGCCCATCTTCCCCTTTATCTCGGCAATCTCCTTGTCTGTCTTCTGAGCTTCTCTGATCTTATCCATCAAAGTAGACTGAATCTCCAATGCTGCTACATAGCCTCTCGGAACTATCTCCAAGCATAGCTCATGAAGATCCTCGGCTAGCTCCTTGGGTAACTCTCCGGTCATGAGTGATTTGACATGGCTCTTGCGGCTCAACGCATCGGCTACTATGTTAGCCTTTCCGGGGTGATAATGCAATCTCATATCATAATCTTTTATGAGATCCAACCATCTCCTTTGCCTGAGATTCAACTCCTTCTGTGTGAATATGTACTTCAAACTCTTGTGATCCATGTACACCTCATAATGGTTTCCGATGAGAAAATGTCTCCATGTCTTCAATGCATGCACTATAACTGCTAACTCCAAATCATGTGTAGCATAATTCAACTCATGGGGCCTAAGTTGTCATGAGGCATACGAAACAACTCTTCCCTCCTACATAAGCACTGCTCTAAGTTCTTGACGAGAAGCATCGTATACTTCATAATCCTTGCGCTGATCTGGTAGAATCAACACCGGTGATGTAACCAAATGTTTCTTCAGCTCCTGAAAACTGGCCGCACATTCCTCAGTCCATTTGAACTTGGTGTCCTTCTTCAACAACTCTGTCATGGGCTTTGCAATCTTCGAGAAATTCTCAATGAACCTCCGGTAGTATCCTGCGAGTCCAAGGAAACTCCGGATTTCTTCAACTGACGTGGGTGCTTCCCAATTTGTCAGTGTGACAACTTTGGTGGGGTCTACTACTATTCCTTCTCTGGATATTACATGTCCGAGGAATCCAACTTCCTTCAACCAAAACTCACACTTGCTGAACTTGGCATATAACTGATGTTCTCTGAGCTTCCCAAGTACCAAACGCAAATGCTCCTTATGCTCCTCTTCATTCTTCGAGTAGACCAGAATATCATCAATGAACACCATGACAAACTTATCCAGAAACTCCATAAACACCTTGTTCATCATGTTCATGAAATAGGGAGGTGCGTTAGTCAGACCAAATGACATAATGGTGTACTCATATAGCCCGTACTTGGTGGTAAAAGCTGTCTTAGGTATATCCTGCTCTCGTATCTTCAGCTGGTGGTATCCTGATCGCAGATAGATCTTGGAAAATACCTTAGCTCCATGCAACTGGTCAAACAGATCATTGATCATCGGCAGTGGGTACTTGTTCTTGATTGTCACTTCATTCAATACTTGATAATCAACAACCGTCCTCAATGATCCGTCCTTCTTCTCCACTAGAAGCATTGGTGATCCCCAAGGTGACGAACTTGGGCGAATATAGCCTTTATCCATTAACTCCTTAATCAGCTTCTAAATTTCCTCCAAATCTTTTGCGGGCATCCTGTACGGTCTCTTAGATATTGGCCCAGTGCCTGGCAAGAGCTCAATCAAAAACTCAATGTATCTATCCGGTGGCATGCCTGGCAACTCCTCTGGAAATACGTCAGGGAAATTCTTCACCACTGGTACTTCCTCCTGTACAACTCCTGATAAGGAATTCACTTGAGTCGTCTTCGGCACATGTCAGGATACATACTTGATCCTTCTTCCTTCTAGGGTGGTAAGCAAAATTGACTTAGTGGCGCATTCAATGTTCCCTTCATACTTTGATAACCAATCTATGCATAATATTACATCTAGTCCTTGCGACTCCAATACTATTAGGTCTGAGGGGAACACATAGTTACCAATCCTTAATGGTAACCGATCACACCATAGACTAGCCATATACCCTGCTCCTGGCGAGGTTACTAACATGGGTGACCTAAGGGCTTGGGTTGGCAGTTTGTACTTATCCACAAATCCCCTTGATATGTATGAATGCGATGCACCAGTATCAAAAAGAACGATTGCAGTAAATGACTTAACCAAAAACTTACCTATTACTGCATCTGGTTGGGCTTCAACCTCCTCCATGCTAACGTGGTTCACCTGTCCCCTGTTGAAAGGGTTCGGCTTCTTACCAGAGGTTCCATTGCCATTTCCATTCTTAGCTTTAGGACATTCAGTGGCATAATGTCCAGTCTTCTGGCACTTGAAACAGGTAATGTGGCTTAGATCCCTCTTGGCTGGTGTTGATGGGTTGGTATGGTTCTGTCCGTTGCTTCCTCCATTCCCATTACCATTCTTGGGGCCACTATGGTTGTGCGAACTCCCTCCATTATGGTTGTGACCTCCATGGGTATGCTGAAAAGGTCCTCCCGAGTCTGGGGTAAAACAAGGCTTCTGCTGAGCTCCAGAATTGTACTTCCCTTGTCCATACTTCCTCTTGCGGTTGTCAATCTGCTAATGCTTCCCTTCAATCATGAGAGCTCGGTCTACCAACTCCTGGTAGTTGTTGAAGGTTGCCACCATCAACTACATGCTCAACTCATCATTCAGTCCTTCCAGAAACTTCTCCTGCTTAGCTGCATCCGTAGCAACGCCATTTGGGGCATAACATGCTAGCTTACTAAATTCATCCACATACTGGCCAACTGTACGTCCTCCTTGGTGCAAGTTGTGAAACTCAGGCTTCTTCATGGCCATAGCTCCTGCTGAAACATGGGCGGTACGGAAAGCCTGCTGAAACTGGTCCCATGTGACAGTGTCGATAGGATAAGTGGCTGTGAAATTCTCCCACTATGATGCTACGGGTCCATCAAGCTGATGTGCAGCAAAACGCACCTTCTCTACATCTGTGCATCCTGTAGTGGTCAACTCCCTTCCCATCTTGCGGAGCCAATCATCTGCAACTATCGGCTCGGTGCTACTGGAGAACACCGGCGGATTGAGCCTCAAGAAACGGGCTAAGTGATCAAAAGGTGGTGGTGGTGGGTTGTTGTTGTTGTTATTGTTGTTCCCCTGGTTCTGATTCTGACTAGTATCTGCATCAATGCATTCTGCTGCTGGATCAACTGAGTGAGCTCTGGTGGGAAAGCAAATCCATTGTCACGTCTCGGAGGCATCTAAGGGTTTAGAAAAGATGAGAATACAGAATAGAATAAGGTCTAGAGAGAAAACACTACCCATATGCACATGAGACAAACACAATCAATATCACTTCAATCAATTCAAACAAGGGCATACAACGGTCTATCTATCGTTACGAAAGTGCTCGGACTATACTATATACATGGGGGAATACTACTACTGTTATAGTGGTCGACTAGAAAAATTGATCGGTCGAAGACTCCATGATATATGCTCCAGCTTCATCAACAAAGTCATCATCGCTATCGTCGGGGTCCGAGTCGGTGTCGTCAATGATGATGTAGTTCTCCGGGAAAGTGCAATCATCGTCTTCTCCTACTGTCGCGGGGAATCCCATAAATACTTTTAGCTTCTTCTTCAGATCATCATTCTTCTCCACGAGTGTCATCATTTCCTCTCATATCCATCGTGTGTAGACTTAAGTTCTTCCTCCAGCTCCGCGATCTTGGTTATTTCCTTCTTTAGATCTATCATGCTTGCGCACATCTGGTTCTCCTATCGACGAATGTGCTGGTTTAACCCCTGGGTGAAAGCTGCAATTGATCTATCCTTCCTGGTGCTGATCATCTCCCACTGCTCATCTCGGTGCCCACAAATCTGGTAGATAGTATCCTTGAGACCCTTGTGGTAAACTTCTCCAATGCGTCCCATGGTGATGTGGGCTGCCATGCTCTTTCCTAGACTCTAGGTTGGTGCATCAAAGGAAAACTCTATGGGCTTAGTGACGGGCATGAACGTCCTTCCTAGAACTTGAACTTGAATCATCAAACGCTCCTCTTCTGTTAAAGTGGTGATGTAGGTTCCAGTGAAGCTTGGCACTCCGATGTTCAGGTACCTAGTGACCTCCTTCAAGTGGCGTCCAAAGGGTGTATCTTCATCCGGTTGCGTGAACTTGTTCCTTGCATCTGCCATCCTAAAGAGTAGAAAAGGTGAGGAGTCAAAAATGAGAAGAGAGTAGTGATCTAGGGCTTTAGCTTAGTGGTCGTGTCCTACAGTCAGTGTGTGCTCTGATACCATCTTGTAGCGACCAGACCTCAAATAGTCTGATCTCTATGCATCAGTGTCATCCCTGGATCAGTAATGCTGACACGCACAGTACTTGAAGGATTTATAACAGAGTAGCAATCACACACTTATTACATCGAATGTCTCAAGAAAGAACTTATTACAATAAATATCGCTTAAGGCCATCTAATAACGATAACAGTGGAAGGCTTGGAAGATAAAGCAAGTCCATCAACTCCAATGACATCACTGAGTGAAAGATCACGACCTAAAGCACCTTACTCGCCGTCTGAAAAGTTTGCAACATGAATGTTGCAGCACGAAAATGGGTCAGCACATGGAATATGCTGGCAATGTAACACGTAGAGAGTAATGAACAGAAATAATGCTACCACTACATGCATATATGGCTAGTGGAAAGCTCTATGGATATAGTTTTTGCATAAAGCCAGTTTTTCCCTACAACAAAGGAATAAATTTTATTTAACTATCATGGTGGTTTTTAAACATTGAGAAGGTTCCTCCAACTCAATCCCAATTAAGCATCATCATTAACCCAACAAAATTAAATTAAGTAACATGATGAGATTCACATGATAATCCAGGTACTAGATACTCAAAACGTCCATAACCGGGGACACGGCTAACCATGATTAGTTTGTACACTCTGCAGAGGTTTGCGCACTTTTCCGCACAAGACTCGATCTCCTCCGTTGGATTTCTCGCACTACATGATGTTTGAGAAACGGATGACCGAGACATAGTCTTTCAGAAGCATTAACTCTTTACTCTGGGTAGACAGTACCAACCTACATCCCCTAATCTGCTAGTCTACCACTGAAAGAGGTCACACAACATACTCAACTATGCTAGAGCCCATAGTAGCTTGCGGCTGCACATGGAAGTTTCCAGCATGAATAATCTCATGATCCCTTTAAGCCTGGGTGGCGGTCCATAGGAGAATCACACGGTACCTTGGGATTTCCAAAAATACAGGCAACACTGTGTTCCCCAGGTGCCTCAATCCACCCAGATGTGTATTAAAGTTGCCACCTTAAGTTGAACCATTAATTAACAATACTCACATCTATCATGGATACACCCACCCAATCCACGTCTACTAGCATAGCATAGCAATATAAGCAAACATAGAAGTAACTCCCAAAGGTTTGATAATAAACAGGAAATAGGTACTACCTCATCTATTTCCCAGAACCCACATATTAATCAGATTCTAATCATGCAATTGTTTGAGGATTGATCTAATGCAATAAAACTAGGTAGTAAAGGGGTACGATCAAAGTGTTACTTGCCTTGCTGATGATCCGTGAAACCTAGAGAATCGTAGTAGCAAGTTGCGCACTCCGGGAACTCTATCGCAAACAAACAAGCATACAATAAGCACTCACCTAATGCATAGGTAAAACTCAAATAAGATATCTAACCAGAAAGTTCAACTTAAGAACTCCGGTTTGCAAAAAGAATCAAATCAAACGAAGCAACGAAACTCAAACAGCGAAAGAAACAAGCTTCATTTACTAATCTGGACCTAAGTCAAATTTACTGTAGCAAAAACTTGTTTGAGTTGGTTAAACAGAAAGAGGGTTTCGAGACGAAACTCTAGGCGCTTGAATCGCCTGATTCCGATAGACGAGCGAAAAGTTATACTAGAACAAAAATCGGATCAGAAATCGCGATCGGAAATAATCGCGAAAAAATCCGAGAAAAAGAAAAACCGACTAACAGGCTAACGAACGAACATTCGCTGTCTGCGTTTAAACCACGAAAAACGTTCGTTAAAACGAACATACGGACGAACGTCCGTTAAATAACTAAACCAAGAAAAAAATTAAACCGATCTATAAAAAACGGATCTAGGGTTCTTAAAAAACCCGATCGGTTTTATAAAAAAACCCGGTGGCGGCTACCTCCGGATCAGCGAGGCGGCGAGGTGGCGTTGGGGTCCGGCGACAGGGCGGGGCAGCGGCGTCGGCGGCGGTGGCGCAGGGCGGCGGGGCGCGGCGGCGGCGGCAGTGGCGCGGGGCTAGGGTTAGGGTTCGGCGGCGGCGCGGGCTAGTGTGGGCTGGGCGGCTCGGGCGGCTTATAAAGGTTGGGCAGGATGGAGTCCGGGTTGCCCACGGTGGCCCAAGTCGGCTTTTAAAAAAATAATTCGGACATGCAAAAAAAGAAAGAAAGAAATACTAAACGGACCCCAAAAATCCCGAAATAAATTTTCCTCGTTATCTAAAAATAAGCTGGAAAAGATGAACATTTATTTGGGCCTAAAATTCAATTTTAGAAAATGCATATTTTTCCTAAATTCAAATAAAATAGCGATAAAACTCCGAAATAAAATCTTATTTGATATTATTATTAAATCTCCAATATTTCTTTATTTTGGGAAAGTCATTTTATTCCCTCTCTCCCATTTTGATTATAGAAATATTTGAAGATATTAAAATCAAATGATCCTATTTTCAAAATTTGAGAAAACTCAAATATGAAAATAACGAAATCCCCAGCTCTCTCCGTGGGTCCTTGAGTTGCGTAGAATTTCTAGGATCAAACCAAAATGCAATAAAATATGATATGCAATGATGATCTAATGTATAACATTCCGAATTGAAAATTTGGGATGTTACACATAATCAACTAGCGAGCAATAATAATAAATCTCGGATGACAACACTTTCTCAAAACAATCATAATATGATATAACAAGATGGTACCTCGCTAGCCCTTTCTGAGACCGCAAAACATGAATGCAGAGCACCTCTGAAAATCAAGGACTGACTAAACATTGTAATTCAAGGTAAAAGAGATCCAGTCATACTCAATATAAATTAATAGTAATGCATGCAAATGACAGCAGTGCTCTCCAACTGGTGCTTTTTAATAAGAGGATGATGACTCAACATAAAAGTAAATAGATAGGCCCTTCGCAGAGGGGAGCATGGATTTGTAGAGGTGCCAAAGCTCGATTTTGAAATAGAGATAAATAATATTTTGGGTGGCATACTTTCATTGTCAACGTAACAACCAAGAGATCTCGATATCTTCCATGGTACACACATTATAGGCGGTTCCCAAATAGAATGGTAAAGTTTATACTCCCCCACCATCAACAATCATCAATCCATGGCTTGCCCGAAACAACGGATGCCTCCAACTAACATCAATCATGGGGGAGTTTTGTTTGCAATTATTTTGATTTGATTTGAGCATGGGACTGGGCATCCCGGTAACCAGCCATTTTCTCGTGAGTGAGGAGCGGAGTCCTCCTCTTGAGAATAACCCGCCTAACATGGAAGATACAGAAAACCCTAGTTGATACATGAGCTACTCGAGCATACAAAACAGAATTTCATTTGAAGGTTTAGAGTTTGGCACATACAAATTTACTTGGAACGGCAGGTAGATACCTCATATAGGAAGGTATGGTGGACTCATATGGAATAACTTTGGGGTTTATGGATTTTGGATGCACAAGCAGTATTCTCACTTAGTACAAGTGAAGGCTAGAAAAAGACTAGGAAGCGACCAACTAGAGAGCGACAACAGTCATGAACATGCATTAAAATTAATAGACATGAGTGCAAGCATGAGTAGGATATAATCCACCATGAACATAAATATCGTGGAGGCTATGTTGATTTTGTTT
This sequence comes from Triticum dicoccoides, assembly GCF_002162155.2. Lineage (NCBI taxonomy): Eukaryota > Viridiplantae > Streptophyta > Magnoliopsida > Poales > Poaceae > Triticum > Triticum dicoccoides. The sequence goes on from NC_041381.1 coordinate 417,647,039, forward strand.
CAACTACATGCGTGAACATGTGCCAAGTCAAGTCACTCGAATCGTTCAAAGGAGGATACCACCCTATCATACCACATCACAACCATTTTAATAGCATGTTGGCACGCAAGGTAAACCATTATAAGCTCCTAGATAATTAAGCATAACATAAGCAACTATAATCTCTAATTGTCATTGCAAACATGTTTATTCATAATAGGCTGAATCAGGAATGATGAACTAATCATATTTACAAAAACAAGATAGGTCGAGTTCATACCAGCTTCTCTCATCTCAATCAGTCCATCATATATCATCATTATTGCCTTTCACTTGCACGACTGAACGGTCTGTACAATAATAGTGCACGTGCACTGGACTAAGTTGGAATCTGCAAGCATTCAATTCAAGAAAGAAGACAAGGTAATATGGGCTCTTGGTTAAATCAACAATAATGCATATGAGATCCACTCAACATTTTCATCATGGTCTTCTCCTCTCGGCCCCCAAATAAAAGAAAAGAAATAAAACTATTTACACGGGAACTCTCCCAACAAGCAAAAACGAAGAACGAGAAATCCTTTTGGGTTTTCTTTTAGTTACTACTACTACAGGCATGGAAAGTAAACTAGCTAAAAGCTACAACTAATTTTTTTTGGTTTTTCTTAAGGTGATTCAAACACACAAGAAGAAAGCAAGAAAAGGAAAATAAACTAGCATGGATAGTACAATGAAAAAGTATGAGCACCGACAACTAAAATGAGTGTGTGAACATGAATGTAATGTCGGTGAGAAATACGTACTCCCCCAAGCTTAGGATTTTGGCCTAAGTTGGTTTATGCCCATGGATCAAAGTTATAGCTAGGGTCGTACTGAGATGCAGCAGCTACTGCCTCACGAGCTACAGCTTGGAGGCGGGCTGCCTCCGTCCTCCTCTTGTACTCGTTCGCCTCCTCCCTGGTTATAATATATCTCATTTTTGCCTGAAAGTCAAAGAAACCAGGAGCAGGGAGAGCAACATGGACAATGCGACGTCTGTCAAAGATTAGTCGGTATTGGAGGAACTGTTCATTCCTCTCAAGAAACTGATGACAAACCATAGCATCATAATCTAGATAAGCGGGAGGCAACTCCATATCACTTCCATGTATGGGTACACCAAGATAATTAGCTACACGAGTTGCATAAATCCCACCAAACAAATCTCCACATGTACCATTAAGATGTAGCCTACGTGCAACAATAGCCCCCAAGTTATATTGTTTATCACCTAATACAACACTCTTGAGGACACTAAGATCAAGAACACAGATGTGACAAGCTTCATCTTTACCGTTAATGCATCTACCTATAAAGAGCAAAATAATGTATGGAGGGGAAATGAATGCTCCCTATGGTAGCTTGTGTGATTTCTCTGGATTCACATATAGTGATACAAGCATGAAAGTCTTTATATTCAGATTTACGAGGTTCACTAACATTGCCCCACTACGGGAGTTTACAAGCAGTATTAAAATCTTCTAGGTCCATGGTATATGATTTATTATAAAAATCAAATAGGACAGTGTGAGAGTTGCGTGAAGATGTAAATTTAAACCTCCTCACAAAGGAATCAGTTAAGTGGTAATATTGAGGGCACTTATCTAGCATGAAGTCCTCAAGATCAGCATTATGCACATATGCATCAAATTCATCCTTGATGCCCGCTTGGACCATAAACTCCTCTGATGGCCATTCACAAGGTCGCACCTGAGCTTCCCTCGGTGGTTCATCGTCCTGCTCACGTATTGCGGGCCTGGGTCCTTGCTTCCTTGAAGAACCACCTTGGTACATTTTCCTAAGCATATTTCTTCCTCTGAAAATTTTCTGAAAATTTTAGTAACTCAAAATAAAAGTGAACCAAACTCAATGAAATTGATAGCAACTACTCCCACAAGTGCCTAGAGACTATATCATGCATTAAAACTACTTGGGACCATATAAATTTGACATGCAGGCTCAAGAACAGGGTCACCTTAGCAGCAAAAATTTGCAATGAATAAAGCACTAGAACACAAACTAATTGGACCATTAGAGGAGCCACATACCAAAGAACAATCCCCCAAAGTAGTTTTGTGAGTGGAGCTTTGAGCAAGGAGATCGAAAATGGTGGAAAAATGAGCTAGAACTCATGCTTGAGCTGGATGGTGATTTTTTTGGGAGGAAGAAGAAGTGTGTGGGTGCAGGAATAAGTGGACGGGGGCGCGCCCTGGACCCTCGTGGCCAGGTGCCTGCTCCCCCTCCTCTGTTCTCAGTTCAAGATATTCTCAAATATTCTAGAAAAAAATCACATTTCATTTTTAGGGCATTTGGAGAACTTTTATTTTCGGGGTATTCTGTTATTGCATGGATAAATCAGAAAACAGACAGAAAATACTATTTTTTATTTATTTAATCTAAATAAAAGAAAGTAAAAGGAGGGTACAGAGAGTTGTGCTTTCTAACTTCATCCATCTCATGCTCATCAAAAGGAATCCACTAACAAGGTTGATCAAGTCTTGTTAACAAACTCATTCCGAATCACATGGAACCGGAGAAATTTCGAATAACACTAGGTTACCTCAATGGGGATATGTACATCCCCAATAATAAGAATATCATAGTTCTTCTTGATAGTAGGTAGAGGAAATTCAAAACCTCCAATAGTAATAGTTGAAAATTTTCCAATAGAATTGATACTTTGAACTTGAGGTTGTTTCCTCGGAAAGTGTACCGTATGCTCATTACCAGTAACATGAATAGTGACATTGCCTTTGTTGCAATCAATAACAGCCCCTGCAATATTCAAAAAGGGTCTACCAAGGATAATCGACATACTATCATCCTCGGGAATATCAAGAATAACAAAGTCCGTTAAAATAGTAACGTTTGCAACCACAACAGGCACATCGTCCAAATACCGACAGGTATAGCAGTTGATTTATCAGCCATTTGCAAAGATATTTTAGTAGGTGTCAACTTATTTAATTCAAGTCTACAATATAAAGAGAGAGGCATAACACTAACACCGTCTCCAAGATCACATAAAATAGTTTTAACATAGTTTCTTTTAATGGAGCAAGGCATAGTTGGTACTCATGGATCTCCAAGTTTCTTAGGTATTCCACCCTTAAAAGTATAATTAGCAAGCATGGTGGAAATTTCATCTTCCGGTATCTTTCTTTTATTTGTAACAATATCTTTCATGTACTTAGCATAAGGATTGATTTTAAGCATATCAGTCAAACGCATACGCAAAAAGATAGGTCTAATCATTTCAGCAAAGCGCTCAAAATCCTCATCATCCTTTTTCTTGGATGGTTTAGGAGGAAAAGGCATGGGTTTCTGAACCCATGGTTCTCTTTCTTTACCGTGCTTCTTAGCAACGAAGTCTCTCTTATCCTAACTTTGATTCATTGATTGTGGGTTATCAATATCAACACCAGGTTCAATCTCTACATTATTGTTATTGCTAGGTTGATCATCAACATGAACATCATTATTAACATTATCACTAGGTCCCATGTTCATCACCAGATTGTGTCTCAGCATCAGAAATAGAAATATCAATTGGGATTCTCGGGTGTGTCAACAACAGGTTCATTAGAAGCATGCAAAGTCCTATCATTTTTCTTCTTCTTCTTAGAAGGACTAGGTGCACCAACATTATTTCTCTGAGAATCTTGCTCAATCCTCATAGGGTGGCCCTCAGGATACAAAGGTTGCTGAGTCATTTTACCCCCTCTAGTCATAACTCTAACAACATTATTTTTTTCTTATCATTTAATTCATTGAGCAAATCATTTGAGCTTTAAGCACTTGTTCTACTTGAGTGGTAACCATAGAAGCATGTTTACTAATGAGTTTAAGTTCACCCTTAACTCTAGACATATAATCACTCAAGTGTCCAATCATATAAGCATTACTTTTCAATTGTATACCAACATAAGCATTGAAATTTTCTTGTTTAGCCATAAACTCATTAAACTCATCCAGCATTGGCTAGCAAACTTAGTAGACGGGATTTCAACTTTATCATATCTATAGAGATAATTTACCTTTACTACCTGTGTCAGGTTATCAAGACCATGTATTTCTTCAACAGGTGGTATATTAAGGCCATGTATTTCTTCAACCGGAGGTAAATTCTTAAAATCTTCAGCTTTAATACCCTTTTCTTTCATAGATTTCTTTGCCTCTTGCATATCTTCAGGACCGAGAAATAAAACACCCCTTTTTTCAGAGTTGGCTTAGGAGTTGGTTCAGGAAGTGTCCAATTGTTTTCATTAGTCAACATATTATTCAATAGCAATTCAGCTTGATCGACTGTTCTTTCCCTGAAAACACAACCGGCACAACTATCCAGGTGGTCTCTGGAAGCATCGGTTAGTCCATTATAAAAGATATCAAGTATTTCATTTTTCTTGAGAGGAGGATCAAGCAAAGCATTAAGTAATTGGAGAAGCCTCCCCCAAGCTTATGGGAGACTCTCTTCTTCAATTTGCACAAAATTATATATTTCCCTTAAAGCAGCTTGTTTCTTATGAGCAGGGAAGTATTTAGCAGATAAGTAATAAATCATATCTCGGGGACTACGCACACAACCAGGATCAAGAGAATTAAACTAGGTTTTTGCATCACCATTTAATGAGAATGGAAATAATTGAAGGATATAGTAGTAGCGAGTTTTCTCATCATTAGCGAATAGGGTGGCTATATCATTTAACTTAGTAAGATGTGCCACAACAGTTTCAAATTCATAGCCACAGAAAGGATCAGATTCAACCAAAGTAATTATCTCAGGATCGACAGAGAAATCATAATCCTTATCAGTAACACATATAGGTGAAGTAGCAATAGCAGGGTCATATTTCATTCTAGCATTCAGAGACTTTTCTTTAAGCTTAGCTAATAATTTCTTAAGATCAGATATATTATTGCAAGCTAGAAAATGTCTAGCAGTTTCTCCATCCATAACATAACCCTTAGGCACAATAGGCAATTCATATCTAGGGGGAGAATCTTCATCATCACTTTCATCAATATTATTAGTTTCAATAATTTCATTCTCTCTAGCCCTAGCAAGTTGTTCATCAAGAAATTCACCTGATGGTACAGTAGTATCAAGCATAGAAGTAGTTTAATCATAAGTATCATGCATAGCAAAAGTGGCATCATCAATAACATGCGACATATCAGAATTAATAGCAGAAGCAGGTTTAGGTGTCACAAGTTTACTCAAAACAAAAGGAAAATCAAGTGCAGAGCTAGATGGCAGTTCCTTACCTCCCCTCGTAGTTGAGGGAAAATTCTTAGTTCTTTCGTCTTTCAAGTCCCTCAAAGTGACCAGTAGATATAAATCCCAAGTAACTCAAAGAATAGAGCTATGCTCCCCGGCAACGGCGCGAGAAAATAGTCTTGGTAACCCACAAGTATAGGGGATCACAACAGTTTTCGAGGATAGAGTATTCAACCCAAATTTATTGATTCGACACAAGGGGAGCCAAAGAATATTATCAAGTATTAGCAGTTGAGTTGTCAATTCAACCACACCTGGATAACTTAATATCTGCAGCAAAGTATTTAGTAGCAAAGTAATATGGAAGTAACGGTAATAGTGGCAAAAGTAATAGTAGCAGTTTTATAGTAATTGTAACAGCAGCAATGGTAAAGTAACTAAGCAAAGAGAAATATGTGAAAAGCTCGTAGGCATTGGATCAGTGATGGATAATTATGTTGGATGCGATTCCTCATGTAATAGTTATAACATAGGGTAACACAGAACTAGCTCCAGTTCATCAATGTAATGTAGGCATGTATTACGAATATAGTCATACATGCTTATGGAAAAGAACTTGCATGACATCTTTTGTCCTACCCTCCCGTGGAAGCGGGGTCCTATTGGAAACTAAGGGATATTAAGGCCTCCTTTTAATAGAGTACCGGACCAAAGAATTAACACTTAGTGAATACATGAACTCCTCAAACTACGATCATCACCGAGAGTGGTCCCGACTATTGTCACTTCGGGGTTGTCGGATCATAACACATAATAGGTGACTGTAGACTTGCAAGATAGGATCAAGAACTCACATATATTTATGAAAACATAATAGGTTCAGATCTGAAATCATGGCACTCGGGCCCTAGTGACAAGCATTAAGCATAGCAAAGTCATAGCAACATCAATCTCAGAACATAATGGATACTAGGGATAAAACCCTAACAAAACTAACTCGATTACATGGTAAATCTCATCCAAGCCATCACCGTCTAGCAAGCGTACGATGTAATTACTCACGCACGGCGGTGAGCATCATTAAATTGGTGATGGAGGATGGTTGATGATGACGACGGCAATGGATTCCCCTCTTCGGAGCCCCGAACGGACTCCAGATCAGCCCTCCCAAGAGAGTTTAGGGCTTGGCGGCAGCTCTGTATCGTAAAACGCGATGAATCCTTCTCTCTGATTTTTTTCTCCCTGAACGTGAATATATGGAGTTGGAGTTGAGGTCGGTGGAGCACCAGGGGGCCCACGAGGCAGGGGGCACACCCAGGGGGGTAGGCGTGCCCCCCACCCTCGTGGACAGGGTGTGGGCCGCCTGGCCTTGGTTCTTTCGCCAATATTTTTTATTAATTCCAAAAAGTTGCTCCATGGATATTTCAGGTCATTCTGAGAACTTTTATTTCTGCACAAAAATAACACCATGGCAGTTCTGCTGAAAACAGTGTCAATCCGGGTTAGTTCCATTCAATTCATGCAAGTTAGAGTCCAAAACAAGGGCAAAAGTGTTTGGAAAAGTAGATACAATGGAGACGTATCATGTCCGTGATCTCATCCGGACTCCGAACAAACTTCGGTCATCAAAACACATAACTCATAATATAAATCGTCATTGAACGTTAAGCGTGCGGACCCTACGGGTTCGAGAACTATGTAGACATGATCGAGACACATCTCCGGTCAATAACCAATAGTAGAACCTGGATGCTCATATTGGCTCCTACATATTCTAAGAAGATCTTTATCAGTCAAACCGCATAACAACATACGTTGTTCCCTTTGTCATCAGTATGTTACTTGCCCGAGATTCGATCGTCGGTATCATCATACCTAGTTTAGCCTCGTTACCGGCAAGTCTCTTTACCCATTCCGTAATGCTTCATCCTACAACTAACTCATTAGTCACATTGCTTGCAAGGCTTATAGTGATGAGCATTACCGAGAGGGCCCACAGATACCTCTCCGATACACAGAGTGACAAATCCTAATATCAATCTATGCCAACCCAACAAACACCTTCGGAGACACTTGTAGAGCATCTTTATAATCACCCAGTTACGTTGTGACGTTTGATAGCACACAAGGTGTTCCTCCGGTATTCGTTAGTTGCATAATCATAGTCTGGGGAATGTGTATAAGTCATGAAGAAAGCAGTAGCAATGAAACTGTAATGATCATAATGCTAAGCTAACAGATGGGTCATGTCCATCACATAATTCTCCTAATGATGTGATCCCATTCATCAAATGACAACACATGCCTATGGTTAGGAAACATAACCATCTTTGATTAACGAGCTAGTCAAGTAGAGGCATACTAGGGACACTATGCTTTGTCTATGTATTCACACATGTACTAAGTTTCTTGTTAATACAATTCTAGCATGGATAATAAACATTTATCATGAAATAAGGAAATAAATAATATTGCCTCTAGGGCATATTTCCTTCAGTCTCCCACTTGCACTAGAGTCAATAATCTAGTTCACATTGCCATGTGATTTAACACCAATAGTTCACATTTGTATGTGATTAACACCCATAGTTCAGATCGCCATGTGACCAACATCCAAAGGGTTTACTAGAGTCAATAATCTAGTTCACATCTCTATGTGATTAACACCCAAAGAGTACTAAGGTGTGATCATGCTTTGCTCATGAGAGAAGTTTAGTCAACGGGTCTGTCACATTCAGAGCCGTATGTATTTTGCAAATATTCTGTGTCTACAATACTCTGCATGGAGCTACTCTAGCTAATTGCTCCCACTTTCAATATGTATCCAGATTGAGACTTAGAGTCATCTGGTTCTGTGTAAAAGCTTGCATCGACGTAACTCTTCACGACGAACTCTTTATCACCCCCATAACCAAGAAACATTTCCTTAGTCCTCACTACGGATAATTTTGACCGTTATCTAGTGATCTACTCCTAGATCACTATTGTACCCCTTTGCCAAACTCATGGCAAGGTACACAATAGGTCCGGTACACAACATAGCATACTTTATAGAACCTATGGCTGATGCATAGGGAATGACTTTCATTCTCTTTCTATTTTCTGATGTGCTCGGGTTTCGAGTCTTACTCAACTTCACACCTTGTTATACAGACAAGAACTCCTTCTTTGACTGATCCATTTTGAACTCTTTCAAAAGCTTGTCAAGGTATGTATTCATTGAAAAAACTTATCAAGCATCTTGATCTATCTCTATAGATCTTGATGCCCAATATATAAGTAGCTTCACTGAGGTCTTTCTTTGAAAAATCTCCTTTCAAACTCTCCTTTATGCTTTCCAGAAAATTCTAGATTATTTCCGATCAACAATATGTCAATAACATATACTTTTCAGAAAGGCTGTAGTGCTCTCACTCACATTCTTGTAAATACATGATTCACCGCAAGTCTGTATAAAACTATATGCTTTGATCAACTCATCAAAGTGTATATTCCAACTCCGAGATGCTTGCACCAGTCATAGATGGATCGCTGGAGCTTGCACACCTTGTTAGTACCTTTAGGATCGACAAAACCTTCTGGTTGCATCATATACAACTCTTCTTTAAAAATATCCATTTAAGGAATGCAGTTTTGACATCCATTTGCCAGATTTCATAAAATATGGCAACTGCTAACTTGATTCAGACGGTTTTAAGCATCGCTACAGTTGAGAAAATCTCATTGTAGTCAACACCTTGAACTTTGTCAAAAACCTTTTTCCGACAAGTCGAGCTTTGTAGATAGTAACACTACTATGAATGTCCGTCTTCCTCTTGAAGATCCATTTATTTTCTATGGCTTGCTGACCATCGGGCAAGTCCACTAAAGTCCACACTTTGTTCTCATACATGGATCCTATCTCAGATTTCATGGCCTCCAGCCATTTCACGGAATCTGGGCTCATCATCGCTTCCTCATAGTTCGTAGGTTCATCATGGTCTACTAACATGACTTCCAGAACATGATTACCGTACCACTCTGGTGCGGACCATACTCTGGAACATATACAAGGTTCTGTAGTAACTTGATCTGAAGTTTCATGATCATCATCATTAGCTTCCTCACTAATTGGTGTAGGAATCAGTGGAACTGGTTTCTGTGATGAACTACTTTCCAATTCGGGAGAAGGTACAATTACCTCATCAAGTTCTACTTTCCTCCCACTCACTTCTTTCGAGAGAAACTCCTTCTCTAGAAAGGATCTATTCTTAGCAACGAATATCTTGTCTTTCGGATCTGTGATAGAAGGTGTACCCAACAGTTTCCTTTGGGTATCCTATGAAGACACACTTCCCCGATTTGGGTTCGAGCTTATCAGGTTGAAGCTTTCTCACATAAGCATCGCAGCCCCAAATTTTAGGAAATGACAACTTTGGTGTTGCCAAACCATAGTTCATAAGGTGTCGTCTCAACGGATATTGATGGTGCCCTATTTAAAGTGAATGTAGTTGTCTCTAATGCATGGCCCCAAAACGATAGTGGTAAATCAGTAAGAGACATCATAGATCGCACCATATCCAATAAAGTGCGGTTACGACGTTCAGACACACCATTATGCTGTGGTGTTCCAGGTGGCGTGAGCTGTGAAACTATTCCACATTGTTTTAAATGAAGGACAAACTCGTAACTCAAATATTCTCCTCCACGACTAGGTTGTAGAAATTTTATTTTCTTGTTATGATGATTCTCTACTTCATTCTGAAATTCTTTGAACTTTTCAAATGTTTCAGACTTGTGTTTCATTAAGTAGATATACCCATATTTCCTCAAATCATCTGTGAAGGTCAGAAAATAATGATACACACCACAAGCATCAACACTCATTGGACCGCATACATCGGTATGTATTATTTCCAGTAAGTCACTATCTCGTTCTATTGTTCCGGAGAATGGAGTTTTAGTCATCTTGACCATAAGGCACGGTTCACAAGTATCAAATGATTCATAATCAAGTGATTCCAAAAGTCCATATTTATGGAGTTTCTTCACGCGCTTTACACCGATATGACCCAAACGACAGTGCCACAATTAAGTTGCACTATCATTATCAACTTTGCATCTTTTGGCATCAATATTATGAATATGTGTATTACCATGATCGAGATTCAATAAACCATCAACATTGGCGGTATGACCATAGAAGTTTTTGTTCATGTAAACAGAATGACAATTATTCTCTATCTTAAATGAATAACCGTATTGCAATAAACATGATCTAATCATATTCATGCTCAACGCAAACACCAAATAACATTTATTTAGGTTCAACACTAATCCCGAAAGTATAGGGAGTGTACGATGATGATCATATCAATCTTGGAACCACTTCCAACATACATCGTGACTTCATTCTTAAATAGTCTCTATTTATTCTATAACTCCTGTTTCGAGTTACTAATATTAGCAACCGAAAAAGTATCGAATACTCAGGGGCTACTATGAACACTAGCAAGGTACATTCAATAACTTGTATATCAAATATACCTTTGTTCACTTTGCCATCCCTCTTTTCCACCAAATATTTGGGGTAGTTCCGCTTCCAGTGACCATTTCCTTTGCAGTAGAAGCACTCAGTTTCAGGCTTAGGTCTAGCTTTGTGCTTCTTCACGGGATTGACAACTTGCTTGCCATTCTACTAGAAGTTCCCTTTCTTTCCCTTTGCACTTTTCTTGAAACTAATGGTCTTGTCAATCATCAACACTTGATGCTCTTTCTTGATTTCTACCTTCATCGATTTCAACATCATGAAGAGCTCGGGAGTCGTTTTCGTTATCCCTTGCATACTATAGTTCATCACGAAGTTCCATTAACTTGGTGATGGTGACTAGAGAACTCTATCAATCACTATCTTATCTGGAAGATTAACTCCCACTTGATTCAAGCGATTGTAGTACCCAGACATTCTGAGCACATGCTCACTAGCTGAGCAATTCTCCTCCATCTTTTTAGGCGAAGTACTTGTGAGAGGTCTCATACCTCTTGACACAGACATGAGTCTGAAATACCAATTTCAGCTCTTGGAACATCTCATATGCTCCGTGGCTTTCAAAACGTTTTTGAAGTCCTGATTCTAAGCCGTAAAGCATGGTGCACAAAACTATCAAGTACTCATCATATTGAGATAGTCAAACATTCACAACATCTGCATCTGCTCCTGCAATAGGTCTGACACCTAGAGATGCATCAAGGACATAATTCTTCTATGCAGCAATGAGGATAAACGTCAGATCACGGACCCAGTTTGCATCATTGCTACTATCATCTTTCAACTTAGTTTTCTCTAGGAATATAAAAAAAAGGGAAGCTACAACATGAGCTATTGATCTACAACATAATTTGCAAAATACTATCAGGACTAAGTTCATGATAAATTAAAGTTCAATTAATCATATTACTTAAGAACTCCCACCTAGATAGACATCCCTCTAGTCATCTAAATGATCACATGATCCAAATCAACTAAACCTTGTCCGATCATCACGTGAGATGGAGTAGTTTTCAATGGTGAATATCACTATGTTGATCATATCTACTATATGATTCACGCTCGACCTTTCGGTCTCCAGTGTTCCGAGGCCATATCTGCATATGCTAGGCTCATCAAGTTTAACCCGAGTATTCTGCGTGTGCAAAACTGGCTTGCACCCGTTGTATGTGAACGTAGAGCTTATCACACCCGATCATCACGTGGTGTCTCAGCACGAAGAACTGTTGCAATAGTGCATACTCAGGGAGAACACTTATACCTTGAAATTTTAGTAAGGGATGATCTTATAATGCTACCGCCGAACTAAGCAAAATAAGAAGCATAAAGATAAACATCAGATCTAATCAAAATATGTGACATGATATGGCCATCATCTTGTGCCTTTGATCTCCATCTCCAAAGTACCATCACGATCTCCATCGTCACCGGCATGACACCATGATCTCCAACATCTTGATCTCTATCAACGTGTCGTCACATGGTCGTCTCGCCAACTATTGCTTTTACAACTATTGCTATCGCATAGCGATAAAGTAAAGAAATTACATGGCGCTTGCATCTTATGCAATAAAGAGACAACCATAAGGCTCCCGCCAGTTGCCAATAACTTTAACAAAACATGATCTTCTCATAGAACAAATTATATCTCATCACATCTTGACCATAACACATCACAACATGCCCTGCAAAAACAAGTTAGACGTCCTCTACTTTGTTGTTGCAAATTTTACGTGGCTGCTACGAGCTTCTAGCAAGAACTGTTCTTACCTACGCATCAAAACCACAACCATTTTTCGTCAAGTGTGCTATTTTAACCTTCAACAAGGACCGGGCGTAGTCAAACTCGATTCAACTAATGTTGGAGAAACAGACACTCGCTAGCCACCTATGTGTGAAGCATGTCGGTAGAACAAGTCTCATGAACGCGGTCATGTAATGTCGCTCCGGGCCGCTTCGTCCAACAATACTGGCGAATCAAAGTAAGACATTGCTGGTAAGAAGTATGACTATTATCGCCCACAAATCTTTGTGTTCTACTCGTGCATACAATATCTACGCATAGACCTGGCTCGGATGCCACTATTGGGGAACGCAGTAATTGCAAAAAAAATCCTACGATCATGCGAGATATATCTAGGTGATGCATAGCAATGAGAGGGAAGAGTGTGTCCACGTACCCTCGTAGACCGAAAGCAGAAGCGTTTCAATAACGCGGTTGATCTAGTCGAACTTCTTCGCGATCCAACCGATCAAGTAATGAACATACGACACCTCCACGTTCAGCACACATTCAACTCGATGATGTCCCTCGTGCTCTTGATCCAGTTGAGGACGAGGGTGAGTTCCGTCAGCACAACGGTGAGGTGACGGTGATGATGATGTTACCGGCGTAGGGCTTTGCCTAAGCACTATGATGGTATGATCGAGATGTGTAACTGTGGAGGGGGGCACCGCACACGGTTAAGAGAAACTTGTGTGTCTTTGGGGTGCCCCCTGCCCATGTATATAAAGGAGGGAGGGAGGGAGGCCGCCCCCCTACACTACAAAAAAAATACACTTCCGTGATTATACGTGTTTGTCACAGTAGGTCGCGTTTTTTGTCATGCATGTACATCCATGACAAATTTATGACAGAATCAAGATAGTCATACCTGTGCTGTCGTAGAAGTGTTCCATGACATTACCAAAATTATCATCACGGAAGTGTCCACTTCCATGACGATAAATCGCGTGTCACAGAAGTGCTTTCGTCAAGGGTGACCGACATGTGGCATCCACTTTAACGGAACGCCGTTAAGCTATCAGGTCGGGTTTTGGATCCGATAACCCGTTAACAGCCCCGACTAATGGGGATTTTCCACATGTAAAATCATCATTGGCTGGAAGAAACATGTGTCGGCTCATCATTGGGACAGATGTCACCCACTCATTGGACAGAAGGCTCCTATGATACATCGACACGTGGCATGGCCCATCAAGTTTAAATGGGCCGGCCCAACTAAAGGCCCACAAGATTTTGCGGACAATAATGGGCCGGCCCAGTTAAAGGCCCACGAGATTTTGCAGACTATAATGGGCTGGCCCAGCTAAGGGCCCACAAGATTTAGCGGGCTGTAATAGGCCGGCCCAGGTAAAGGTCCACAAGATTTTTGTGTGCCATAATGGGCCGGCCCAGGTAAAGGCCCATAAAATTCTTGCGGATCATAATGGGGTGGCCCAGCTAAAGGCCCATGAGATTTCACCGACATTAATGGGCCGGCCTAGCTGTAGGCCCACAAGATTTTGAGGACCCTAGTAGGCTGGCCCATTAACTGGCTGCCATGTTTTGGGCCAAATGCCGGCCCATATTTGATCCGGTCCATTAATGGCCTGCCACGTTCCGGGCCTAATAATGGCCCATATAAGATCCGGCCCGTTAAAAGCCTCCCACTTTCTGGGCCAAATCACAGCCCAGATCAGGTCCGGCCCTTTAAGAGGCTTTGGGCTCAATTATGGCCCATATCATATTCGGCCCGTTGACTGGACGCTATGCTTTTGGGCCCACTTGCTAAAGGCCCATTTAGTAATTCGGCCTGATATTAGTTTCAGCCTGTTAAGGGCCCATTTAACATTTTGGCCCTATATTAATTTCGGCCTGTTAAAAGCCCGTCATATAGTTGGGCCTAACTACGGCCCGCTTTGCATCCGGCCTGCTCGCAGCCGATATCTGATTGGGCCAAACAAGGACCGAGACAACTTTGGCCTGTTAAAAGCCCGTGAATTGATTCGCATGATCATGGGCTGGGGTCCATTTCGGGCTGCTGCCGGCCTGTGAGCTAATTGGTACGTTTCAGGCCCAACCTACTTCTCAGCCTCCTAAAAGCCCATTGGGTTTTCTTGCGAAAAGAAGGCCGGGGGTTACTCGGCCTATTAAAGGCCTGAATCTACTAGTGGGTTAGTTTGACGGGGCCCATGATGCGGATCATACATCGTGATGGCATGACGGCCCGATTATGTACCGTAATTTTACGGTTTGGCCGGTTTACTGCGAAGACAGGATATATATACAGTAAAATAACTGCAGCATCGTGAATAAGAAAAAACCTAGACTATACAATAAAGAAATTACGGCATATTACATCCACTGGGCATTAAAGTTCGCCACTATGATAATAAAGCACAAGCAGACAGCAGATTACATACACTGGGCATCAAAGATCGCTACCAGTGCAAATAAACACGCCGACAAAATAATATACAAAACCGACAGCACTTCAACAGAGTTCAAGAAAGGTTAGCCCTGCTGGGGAGCTGCAACGCAAGCAGCTGAGCAAGATGATGAGAATGCGCTTGTTCAACACTTATATCTTCCTCACTCTGAAAGATAAACAAGCAGACAGATGACATGTTTTGCACATAAAAGTATCAGTGCTGACAATTCATCACATTTCTTACTGAGGAATAAAGTGACACAGTTTAAAATTGCATTAACACAATATGGTATTGTTCAGGTCAAGAGATGGCAGGAAATGACATTGTGAAGGAGTTGGCAGCTTCACGACACCACTGGATTACAGATCAAGAACTCATAAGTATCAATGGTTAGTGTGCTGTCAATTTATCCCATTTCAGATGGCAAATAAAGAGATGGTTTAAATAATAGTAGAATGATATGACATTGTTCATAGTTAAGACATTGCAGAATATTACATTGTGCTGTAGTGGGTAGGTTCACCACACCACTAGATTACGGATGAAGAACAGAAGCATACATGCGGTGCAAAAGAAGATCACTTGCTTTGTACAGTTTAATTTACATGGTATGAAGAAGGAACTTGGTTGTACAACTGAAAACTTAAATTGAGAAGGACAAACTGAAAGTGAAACTATCCCTAGGTGGTTTTGGTAATTCCTAACAACATATAGCTCATTGAGCTAACATCATTCCAAGATGAATATTTCAGGAAAAGCTTAATGAATGGCATGGCATGGATGAGAAAAGTGGATCCCTCAAAATGCTAAGGATAAAAGGATTGGCTCAAGCTCAAAAGCTCAAGACTCTACATTTTATATTTTAGTGATCCAAGATCACATTGAGTCTATAGGACAAGCCAATACTATCAAGGAGGGATGAGGTGTTGCTTAATGAGTTTCTTGCTCCACAGTGCTTAGTGATATGCTCCAAAACCCTCAACTAATTTCTCATATCCACATATGACCTAAACCCAAAAGTCAAACTCGTCCCCACCGATTCTTTCTACCCGGCGCCACCGAGTTCAGATGTCATAGCCACTGCCACAAACCCTAGGCAAATTAGTCTCACCGATAGGGATCTCGGTCTCACCGAGATGGGGTTGTAATCTCTGTGTTTCCCTTCGTAACGTTTCGGTACCACCGAGATGAGCGAACGGTCCCACTGAGATTGCAATGTAAACACCCTATTTCCTTTTCGTAACATTTTGGTCCCACCGAAATGAGCGACCGGTCCCACTGAGTTTACCTGACCAACTCTCTGGTTAGCTTATTACCAAAATTGGTCTCACCGAGTTTGTGTAATCGGTCTCACCGAGATTACGTTATGCCCTAACCCTAACCATATCGGTCCTACCGAGTTGCATGTTGGTCCCACCGAAAATCCTAACGGTCACTAGATTTGCTGAATCGGTCCGACTGAGTTCACCAATTCAGTCCCAGCGAGTTTGGCAAGTTGTGTGTAACGGTTAGATTTTGTGTGGAGGCTATATTGTCACGCCCAATATGCGACCCTATCCAAAAGGAACTCGAAGGTCCCACCAAGGATAGACCCGCATATTGAAATGCTTTTGCAAGGTGGATATCATTACATCAACATTACACAATAGATGGGGATACATACAAAAGGCATACAATGCCACACGAATACAACATCACAATACATAAGAGCATCATCCGACTACGGATGAAACACAAACAGAAACTCAAACGACATCCACCCTGCTAGCCCAGGCTGCCGACCTGGAACCTATCCCCTGATCGAAGAAGAAGCAGAAGAAGAACTCCAAGACAAGCAAACATCGCTCGCGCGTCAAGATCATCGCATAACCTGTACCTGCAACTGTTGTTGTAGTAATCTGTGAGCCACGAGGACTCAGCAATCCCATTACCATGGGTATCAAGACTAGCAAAGCTTAAAGGGAAAGGAAGGGGTAAAGTGGTGAGGTTGCAGCAGCGACTAAGCAAGTATGGTGGCTAACATACGCAAATAAGAGCGAGAAGAGAGCAAGCGGAACGGTCGTGAAGCTAGCAGTGATCAAGAAGTGATCCCGAACTCCTACTTACGTCAAACATAACCCAAAAACCGTGTTCACTTCCCGGACTCCGCCGAAAAGAGACCATCACGGCTACTCACGCGGTTGATGCATTTTAATTCGGATCTAGTGTCAAGTTATCTACAACCGGACATTAACAAATTCCCATCTGCCCATAACCGCGGGCACGGCTTTCGAAAATTTATACCCTGCAGGGGTGTCCCAACTTAGCCCATGATAAGCTCTCGCGATCAACAAAGGATATACCTTCTCCCAGGAAGACCCAATCAGACTCGGAATCCCGGTTTACAAGACATTTCGATAATGGTAAAACAAGACCAGCAAAACCGCCCGATACGCCGACAATCCCGATAGGAGCTGCACATATCTCGTTCTCAGGGCAACACCGGATAAGTCAAGCTACGAGTAAAACCAGACTTCGAGTTTCCCCGAGGTGGCCCCGCAGGCTGCTCAGTTCGGACCAACACTTAGACAAGCACTGGCCTGGGGGGGGGGGGGCTAAAATAAAGATGACCCTCGAGAGAGCGACTCCCAAGGGAAAAGTAGGTGGTGGTGAGGCAAATGGTAAAACCAATGTTGGGCCTTGCTGGAGGAGTTTTATTCAAGGCGAACTGTCAAGGGGGTCCCATAAATCACCCAACCGCGTAAGGAACGCAAAATCCGGAAACATAACACCGGTATGACGGAAACTAGGGCGGCAAGAGTGGAACAGAACACCAGGCAAAAGGCCAAGTCTTCCACCCTTTACCAAGTATATAGATGCATTAATAATATAAGAGATATTGTGACATCCCAACCAAAATCCTGTCCACCATGGAGCAATCTTCAACTTCACCTACAACTAGCAACGCTATAAGAGGGCTAAGCAAAGCGGTAACATAGCCAAGCAACGGTTTGCTAGGAAGGGTGTCAAAGGTTAGAGGTTCATGGCAATTTGGGATGGCTTGATGAGAAAAAGATAAGTAGCACAGCAAAGCGATAGAACGAAGCAACTAGCATAGCAATGATAGTAGTGAGATCCAGGGTAGCGGTCATCTTGCCTGAAATCCCGCAAGGAAGAAGATCGAGTCCATGAAGAAGATGAAGCCACGAAGACGAACCAAGCGTAGACGAACGAATCCTCACGATCGCAACGATACGAGAACTATCGAGAAGAAGCACACAACATGGTAAACACACCATACAAGAACAAGACATGATGCACAACAAGAATGATGCATGACAAAGGCTACATGAAGCTACTCATGGCAAGAGATGATGCAAACAAGAGCAACACATCAAGGCAAGTTTAAATGAGGCCGGAAACAACATATAACAATTCCGGTAAGTCCTCATATGCAAATTTCGAAATTGGTCCAGACCTGAATAAACCTTATGTTCAAGT
Source organism: Triticum dicoccoides (assembly GCF_002162155.2). Classification (NCBI taxonomy): domain Eukaryota; kingdom Viridiplantae; phylum Streptophyta; class Magnoliopsida; order Poales; family Poaceae; genus Triticum; species Triticum dicoccoides. The sequence goes on from NC_041381.1 coordinate 417,665,476, forward strand.
TGTTAAGCAGCAAGTTAAGATGCACAAAGATGATCTACACGAGATTCTAGTCAAGATACATATAAAGTTCATTTAGTTCGGAGCTCCGGCCTAGAAGATATGAGCAAAACAAGTTAAACATGGAATTGATACAAAATGCATACAAACATCAATCAAACACCTCAAAACAAGGATGCAACATGATATTATGAATCTACATGCAAAATCAAGCAAGTTACATATAGAGCACACTCAAAATGGAGCAACGGTTCAACACACACACTAAACAAGTCATAGCAACAATCTGTCCAAAACAGCAACTAGGCATATTGCAAGCACCAAAACAACATGTTACAACATCTCAGCATGAAAACAAAAGGCATGGGCATGATGTACAGGTAAAGCATAACAAAACATGAACACTGAGCTATCTCCATAAACTACTAGAACATGCTCAAACACACATGGCAAGATTGCAAATAATAACCGTTTCAGATTTTGCAGAAATTAACATCAGGTTGCCATGTTTAGAGCTATCAAACAACATGTTACAGGAACTTATCATGGCAAACAAAGGCATGGAATGAAACTACTAAATGCATAGAACAAAAGTTCCTTACTGACCATAAGCCAAAAAGGATCAGAAGATATGATGGCACCCATGTAAACATAGCAAGTTATAATACAGATTCATACATGGCGGGAACAACGATAAGTAGGCACGTTGGTGAGCTTGTACCACTCACCACAGAGCAATACATGGCATGACAAGGCACCCAACAGTAAGAAGACATATTTATGAAGCTAAGCATAGCAAGAGCAAGTCCATAGGGTGCATGGAACACTAGCAACAATCATGGCAACAACTGAACTTAATGTTAACAGGCTGACAGCAACATTATATAGCAACTTTGGAGCAAGTTTATAATAATCTACAACAAGCCATAAATGCAACCAGGGGCATGGATGGATAGAGCATGACATGTAGAAGAAAACACCTTTAGTTAACATCTCCATATTATGCATAGAATGACTGGTAGTAGCAGGTTTACATAGCATCACGAAATAACAAATTCAGCCTAGCAAAACAGTAACAGCAAGTACCCTACTTAACAAGCTCGATTCAGTCACCACAAGTCATTGCATGACAAGATAATCAGAGCATCAGCAATAAGACATTTTCATGTAACAATCCAAGGCAAGAACAAGCTCATAGCATGCAAGGATCAACTACAACAACCTTGGCAAAATTGAATAACATGTAAACAATCTGCCAGGAAACATTTTGTAGCAAAAGTAGAGCATGAAAATAACATGCTAGACTACCCCATAATTGCAAACAGGGCCATGAATGGATAGAGAATAACCATATGTTCAAAACATCCTTACTGAAGTATCTCAAAATAATAATGGATCTCTCTGTAGCATCAAGTTTACATGGCATCAAAATAACAGCAGAACAGGGACTAAAATCAGTAACATCACGATGCCTAGTTTGCATGCTTGTGCTAGTCACCACGTTGATCAAAAAAATACATGGTAAGCACCTCTGTAAAGAAGACATGGCATAGTTCAAAACACATGTATACATCAACCTCATAGGATGCACACATCAATCATGGCAAAAATGACAAATGAGCATGTTCTGTTAACAGACAGCAGACAACATCATGAAGCACTCTTGCAACGATAATTAAGGCATCAAGATGAGCTCAAATGAACATGATGCAATGGAATGAAATGGAGTATGTGTTGAGGCGAACAATTTGACATATTACACGCACAAAACGGAGCCGTATGCAAGGAGATATCATGTGATGAACATGGCATGATAATGTTACAGATCTGGGGACTTAGCAGATTTTCAAAAAAAAAACAAGCGTAGAATAACTAAAAGATGCTCATGCGAAAAAAGGGGTTCGCTCACCCATGGGCTCAGCCCATCTAGAAAGAGGCAAGGCGGGCCGACGGATCTGGGCCGTGGGCAGCAGGTCGAGGCCCACAAGCGAAGCGCGGCTGCGCGTGCGCCCGCACGCACGCAGGGTCGAGGGAGGCCGCGCCGGCGATGGTCTCCGGCGAGGAGCGGCTCGCCAGTGATGGAGAAGGCGCCGGCAGGGTCGGGGACGGCGGGGTCG
>NC_041381.1:417668025-417670652 GCF_002162155.2 Triticum dicoccoides
GCAGCGGGCTTCGGCGGCGGCGGCGAACGGGCTCGGTCGCGGCCCGGGGCGGACCTGCCGTGGGCCAGGCGGGCCGCGGCGGCACAGGGAGCTGCGGGGCGACGTGGCGGGAGGCGATTGGCTGAGGGCGGCGGCGCGATTTCGTCCGGTCCGGGACGGACATGTCCGGCGGGCGAGAGGGGAATTTGCTAGGGTTAGACCGGGATTTCGGGGGAGATGCACATATTTATAGGTAAAGGGAGCTAGGAGAGACCAAATGGAGCACGGTTTTCGGCCACACGATCGTGTTCGAACGACCGAGAGCATGGAGGGGAGTTTGTTGGGTTTTGGGCCAGTTTGGAAGGGGTGTTGGGCTGCAAAGAGAGAGGGGTTTTTACGGTTACCCGGTTAACCGTTGGAGTATCAAACGAACTCCAAATGGCACGAAACTTGACAGGCGGTTTACCGGTGCTATACCAAGGCCGCTTGGCAAGAATCGGTCCATTCCGAGAACGTTTAACACCCGCACACGAAAACAAGGTCTGAGAGGGGCAACGGGCGCGCGCGAGAGGTCTGGACTCCGAACGGACAACGGAGAGAACTGGGAGAACCCGAACGGATGCAAGTTTTTAAAAACATGCAAATGAAATGCAGATGATGACATGGCAAAATGCAACACGCAAGCAAATGACATGGCAATGATGGCAAATAACTGGCAGACACCTGGCGCATCGGATCCGGGGCGTTACAACACTCCTCCACTAACAAGAGATCTCGTCCCGAGATCTTAGGACCGAGACAGAAGGGAAAAAAGGGATGAGGTGAAGTAAGAACTCAAGAGAAGAAGCAAAGAATCGAGAGCACTCAAGAAGAAGAGAAGAACGACGAGAATGACGAGAATCGAAAGCTCACGAAATAAGAAACGAATAAGACTGAAACGATTTAGGCAGCACTCTAGCTAAAACATGGAGGAATAGAACATGAACTTGAGGGGATGGAATGATACCTGATGAAGACATGACACAAAATGTCCTGAAAGAATTGAAAGAGAATTGAATGAAAAGAATTTAGAAGGAAGGATTGAATGGAGTTGTTGAGAAAATCAACAACGAAAGAATAAGCTTGTTGTGGACTTATCAAAACAACTCAAAACTTGAGGTGAAATTATGCCACAACCAAATGCTTGAATATCTGAGAAGAACGAAGAAATGCAAAACTCCAATTCAAAAGAATACAGAGAATTAATTACACTTCGAGACGCAAGAGGAAAAGATACTTGAACTCCGCCAGCAAGAATCTTGATGAACTCTTGAAGAATGAATTAAATCATGAAGAACCACCATGAAGAACTCCGGTACAAAAGGATGATGAGATAGAATGAAGGATGAAAGAATAAGATGAGTGTTGCGATAATTTAGATGGAGGTTCCGACGAGATGACCGAGGAAATTTGAACTCCGGAAAAGAATAGATGAAAACACTTGGAATCAAGAATTTATTCCTCACGAACAAACTCTGAAGGAAGGGATTACTCACTTGGATGAAGTAAGAATAAGATTTATTGTATGCTTATCCTTCATCAAATTAAACTGATGACAAACAATGGATTTGGCATACTACTTATTCTTCGTGAAAAGGATTGAGAAGGGATAGCACAAAACTTGAGAAGGTCTTCATGAACCACCGGTAGAATTGGAAAGAACGAATGGATTGATACGATAACAAAGGAAAAGAATCTAAAAGAACCACCGTAAGAATTCGAAAATGACTGATGAAAGAGACTGAATCACCAGGAAGAATTAGAAGAACCAATATGCTCGAGGGGATTTAGATGCAAAAGAATAAAGAGATCATGAGCTGATTAAAGAACACTTGAAAGAAGCACCGGGATAAATAGAGAATGATAACTGGAATGATGACCTCCGGTGAAAAGAAATGGGAAAACAACTTCTGGCATGCTCCGGATGGATAAGAAAATAATATCTTACGAACTGGAATAATTCGAGAGGATGATATGAAGCTAGAACCACGAAACTTTGAGAGGACGGACAAGATTTAGAGGAAAGACTCTTCTTCGGTCTTCAAATGATGACGAGAAACACCACCAAAATTACTGAGATACTCCGGAAGAATGAAAAAGAGGAAAGGTAGCACCTGAGATGAAAACAATTTGAAAGCGATCTTGGAGATGTCATCTGACTGATGAAATTCATTCTTACGGCAAACTTCGAAAAGGATTTGAGAATAGCTCCGGGAAATTAGAAGAGTCAGGTAAGATCCTGGCAAAAGACCTGTGGGTTAGGGCCCACTGAAGAGATAACACCATTGAAAAGGATTGTTGAAAAGATATATGATGCACCGGAACAATTGAAATATTTGAATGAGGTGACAACCTCGAATTAATTGGAACACAGACGAATCTCCTGAGATGACTTGACTACTCCGGAAGGATAAACTGGCGAGAGGAGAACGAGCAAGGAAAACACTTGATCCAAGGAAAAGAATATGATCAGCCCGAAATACTTGAATTGAGAGCACCGGAAAAGAGATGAAGAATGACGAACGAGACGAGAATTCGCCGGTTGAAATAATTGTTGGAAGACTGAAGAACATCCGTACGAATGAAAATTGATGCTCGAAAGAGACCCA
>NC_041381.1:417670901-417675540 GCF_002162155.2 Triticum dicoccoides
CAAAGGCAACTTGGAAGGGAGAACCGTCGAATATCTTGAAGAGAAAAACACTAGTTGAAATCATTGAGGAATGAAAGCAAAGAATCCGCACGAGTAGGATGGATACTCGATTACGAACTCCGGTTCCGAGAAGAAGAAGGGGTGGGCGGGTGGGAAAAGAAAACAACTGAGGATTGAACTTAATGATGAAGAGGCTCGAGTCAACTTGACGAGAAATGCACCGGATGAAAAGAGATGAGAACCAACGATCGGAAAACCAACTGCGTGATCCTAAGGAAAAATTTGAAGGGGAAGAGAAGTAATTCAAAACACCTACGTCAAGATTTCTCACCAGAGCGACGAAGGGGCTGAGGAGTAAAAAGAATTCCTACTCTCCGATATAACTAGACTCCGAAAACAGTTTTCTTCTAGACTCAACAACGGCCAAACTACACGATCAATCAAGGGGGGCTCCTAGGGTCGGTCGAGGCTCTGATACCAACTTGTCACGCCCAATATGCGACCCTATCCAAAAGGAACTCGAAGGTCCCACCAAGGATAGACCCGCATATTGAAACACTTTTGCAAGGTGGATATCATTACATCAACATTACACAATAGATGGGGATACATACAAAAGGCATACAATGCCACACGAATACAACATCATAATACATAAGAGCATCATCCGACTACGGGTGAAACACAAATAGAAACTCAAACGACATCCACCCTGCTAGCCCAGGCTGCCGACCTGGAACCTATCCCCTGATCGAAGAAGAAGCAGAAGAAGAACTCCAAGACAAGCAAACATCGCTCTCGCGTCAAGATCATCGCATAACATGTACCTGCAACTGTTGTTGTAGTAATCTGTGAGCCATGAGGACTCAGCAATCCCATTACCATGGGTATCAAGACTAGCAAAGCTTAAAGGGAAAGGAAGGGGTAAAGTGGTGAGGTTGCAGCAGTGACTAAGCAAGTATGGTGGCTAACATACGCAAATAAGAGCGAGAAGAGAGCAAGCGGAACGGTCGTGAAGCTAGCAGTGATCAAGAAGTGATCCTGAACTCCTACTTACGTCAAACATAACCCAAAAACCGTGTTCACTTCCCGGACTCCGCCGAAAAGAGACCATCACGGCTACACACGCGGTTGATGCGTTTTAATTCGGATCTGGTGTCAAGTTATCTACAACCTGACATTAACAAATTCCCATCTGCCCATAACCGCGGGCACGGCTTTCGAAAGTTTATACCCTGCAGGGGTGTCCCAACTTAGCCCATGATAAGCTCTCGCGATCAACGAAGGATATACCTTCTCCCAGGAAGACCCGATCAGACTCGGAATCCCGGTTTACAAGACATTTCGACAATGGTAAAACAAGACCAGCAAAGCCGCCCGATGCACCGACAATCCCGATAGGAGCTGCAGATATCTCGTTCTCAGGGCAACACCGGATAAGTCAAGCTACGAGTAAAACCAGACTTCGAGTTTCCCCGAGGTGGCCCCGCAGGCTGCTCAGTTCGGACCTACACTTAGACAAGCACTGGCCCGGGGGGGCTAAAATAAAGATGACCCTCGAGAGAGCGACTCCCAAGGGAAAAGTAGGTGGTGGTGAGGCAAATGGTAAAACCAATGTTGGGCCTTGCTGGAGGAGTTTTATTCAAGGCGAACTATCAAGCGGGTCCCATAAATCACCCAACCGCGTAAGGAATGCAAAATCCGGGAACATAACACCGGTATGACGGAACCTAGGGCGGCAAGAGTGGAACAAAACACCAGGAAAAAGGCCAAGTCTTCCACCCTTTACCAAGTATATAGATGCATTAATAATATAAGAGATATTCTGATATCCCAACCAAAATCCTGTCCACCATGGAGCAATCTTTAACTTCACCTGCAACTAGCAATGCTATAAGAGGGCTGAGCAAAGCGGTAACATAGCCAAGCAACGGTTTGCTAGGAAGGGTGTCAAAGGTTAGAGGTTCATGGCAATTTGGGATGGCCTGATGAGCAAAAGATAGGTAGCGCAGCAAAGCGATAGAACGAAGCAACTAGCATAGCAATGATAGTAGTGAGATCCAGGGTAGTGGTCATCTTGCCTGAAATCCCGCAAGGGAGAAGATCGAGTCCATGAAGAAGATGAAGCCACGAAGACGAACCAAGCGTAGACAAACGAATCCTCGTGATCGCAACGATACGAGAACTATCGAGAAGAAGCACACAACATGGTAAACACACCACACAAGAACAAGACATGATGCATAACAAGCATGATGCATGACAAAGGCTACATGAAGCTACTGATGGAAAGAGATGATGCAAACAAGAGCAACACATCAAGGCAAGTTTAAATGAGGCCGGGAACAACATATAACAATTCCGGTAAGTCCTCATATGAAAATTTCGAAATTGGTCCAGACCTGAATGAACCTTATGTTCAAGTTGTTAAGCAGCAAGTTAAGATGCACAAAGATGATCTACACGAGATTCTAGTCAAGATACATATAAAGTTCATCTAGTTCGAGCTACGGCCTAGAAGATATGAGCAAAACAAGTTAAACATGGCATTGATACAAAATGCATACAAACATCAATCAAACACCTCAAAACAAGGATGCAACATGATATCATGAAGCTACATGCAAAATAAAGCAAGTTACATATAGAGCACACTCAAAACGGAGCAACGGTTCAACACACACACTAAACAAGTTATAACAACAATCTGTCCAAAACAACAACTAGGCATATTGCAAGCACCAAAACAACATGCTACAGCATCTCAACATGAAAAAAAAGGCATGGGCATGATGTACAGGTAAAGCATAACAAAACATGAACACTGAGCTATCTCAAGAAAGTACTAGAACATGCTCAAACACACATGGCAAGATTGCAAATAATAACCGTTTCAGACTTTGCAGAAATTAACATCAGGTTGCAATGTTTAGAGTTATCAAACAACATGTTACAGGAACTTATCATGGCAAACAAAGGCATGTCATGAAACTACTAAATGCATAGGATAAAAGTCCCTTACTGACCATAAGCCAAAAAGGATCAGAAGATATGATGGCACCCATGTAAACATAGCAAGTTATAATACAGATTCATACATGGCTGGAACAACGATAAGTAGGCATGTTGGTGAGGTTGTACCACTCACCACAGAGCAACACATGGTTTGACAAGGCACCCAACAGTAAGAAGACATATTGATGAAGCTAAGCATGGCAAGAGCAAGTCCATAGGGTGCATGGAACACTAGCAACAATCATGGCAACAACTGAACTTAATGTTAACAGGCTGACAGCAACGTTATATAGCAACTTTGGAGCAAGATTACAATAATCTACAGCAAGCCATAAATGCAACCAGGGGCATGGATGGATAGAGCATGACATGTAGAACACAACACCCTTAGTGAACATCTCCATATTATGCATAGAATGACTGGTAGCAGCAGGTTTACATAGCATCACGAAATAACAGATTCAACCTAGCAAAACGGTAACAGCAAGTACCCTACTTAACAAGCTCGATTCACTCATCACAAGTCATTGCATGACAAGATAAGCATAGCATCAGCAATAAGACATGTTTATGTAACAATCCAAGGCAAGAACAAGTTCATAGCATGCAAGGATCAACTACAATAACCTTGGCAAAATTGAATAACATGTAAACAATCTGCCAGTAAACATTTTGTAGCAAAAGTAGAGCACGAAAATGACAAGCTAGACTACCCCATAATTGCAAACAGGACCATGAATGGATAGAGAGTAACCATATGTTCAAAACATCCTTACTGAAGTATCTCAAAATAAGCATGGATCTCTGTGTAGCATCAAGTTTACATGGCATCAAAATAACAGCAGAACAGGGACTAAAATCAGTAACATCACGATGCCTAGTTTGCATGCTTGTGCTAGTCACCACATTGATCACAAAAATACATGGTAAGAACCTCTGTAAAGAAGACATGGCATAGTTCAAAACACATGTAGACATCAACCTCATAGGATGCACACATCAATCATGGCAAAAATGACAAATGAGCATGTTCTGTTAACAGACAGCAGACAACATCATGAAGCACTCTTGCAACGATGATTAAGGCATCAAGATGGGCTCAAATGAACATGATGCAATGGAATGAAATGAAGTACTCGTTGAGACGAACAATTTGACATATTACACACACAAAACGGAGCCGTATGCAAGGAGATATGACGCGATGAACATGGCATGATAATGTTAAAGATCTGGGGACTTAGCAGATTTTCAAAAAAAAACAAGCGTAGAATAACTAAAATATGCTCAGGCGGAAAAAGGGGTTCGCTCACCCATGGACTCAGCACATCTGGAAAGAGGCAAGGCGGGCCGGCGGATCTGGGCCGTGGGCAGCAGGTCGAGGCCCACAAGTGAAGCGCGGCTGCGCGTGCGCCCGCACGCACGCAGGGTCGAGGGAGGCCGCGCCAGCGATGGTCTCCGGCGAGGGGTGGCTCGCCAGCGACGGAGAAGGCGCCGGCAGGGTCGGGGACGGCGGGGCCAAGCCGGTCCCGGCCGGATCCAGGCGGGGCGGCGCTCGTGGTACGCGGCGGCGGCCGACGGCGGGGAGAGGCGGCTGCGGGACGTCGGAGGCGCCTCGGACGGC
>NC_041381.1:417675811-417691552 GCF_002162155.2 Triticum dicoccoides
CGGTCGCCGGCGGGGAGCGGCGCCGGCACTGGGCGAAGTCCGGCGAGGCGCGGGGCGCAGTGGGCTTCGGCGGCAGCGGCGAATGGGCACGGTCGCGGCCCGGGGCGGGCCTGCCGTGGGCCGGGCGGGGAGCTGCGGGGCGACGTGGCGGGAGGCGATTGGCTGAGGGCGGCGGCGCGGTTTCGTCCGGTCCGGGACGGACATGTCCGGCGGGCGAGAGGGGAATTTGCTAGGGTTAGACCGGGATTTCGGGGGAGATGCACATATTTATAGGTAGAGGGAGCTAGGAGAGTCCAAATGGAGCACGGTTTTCGGCCACGCGATCGTGATCGAACGACCGAGAGCATGGAGGGGAGTTTGTTGGGTTTTGGGCCAGTTTGGAAGGGGTGTTGGGCTGCAAAGAGAGAGGGGGTTTTTATGGTTACCCGGTTAACCGTTGGAGTATCAAACGAACTCCAAATGGCACGAAACTTGACAGGAGGTCTACCGGTGCTATACCAAGGCCCCTTGGAAAGACTCAGTCCATTCCGAGAACGTTTAACACCCGCGCACGAAAACAAGGTCTGAGAGGGGCAATGGGCGCGCGCGAGAGGTCCGGACTCCGAACGGACAACGGAGAGAACCGGGAGAACCCGAACGGATGAAAGTTTTTAAAAACATGCAGATGAAATGCAGATGATGACATGGCAAAATGCAACAGCAAGCAAATGACATGTCAATGATGGCGAATAACTGGTAGACACCTGGCGCATCGGATCCGGGGCGTTACATATATATACCCCTCCACCTCCTCTTCATTCGTGGAGAGAGCCATCAGAACAAACCTACACTTCCAACTTGCTGTTTCTCACAGAGAACCACCTACTCATGTGTTGAGGCCAAGATATTCCATTCCTATCATATGAATCTTGATCTCTAGCCTTCCCCAAGTTGCTTTCCACTCAAATCTTCTTTCCACCATATCGAAATCCTGTGAGAGAGAGTTGAGTGTTGGGGAGACTATCATTTGAAGCACAAGAGCAAGGAGTTCATCATCAACACACCATCTGTTACTTGTTGGAGAGTGGTGTCTCCTAGATTGGCTAGGTGTCACTTGGGAGCCTCCGACAAGATTGTGGAGTTGAAACAAGGAGTTTGTAAGGGCAAGGAGATCGCCTACTTCGTGAAGACCTACCGCTAGTGAGGCAAGTCCTTCGTGGGCGACGGCCATGGTGGGATAGACAAGGTTGCTTCTTCGTGGACCCTTCGTGGGTGGAGCCCTCCATGGACTCGCGCAACCGTTACCCTTCATGGGTTGAAGTCTCCATCAACGTGGATGTACGATAGCATCACCTACCGGAACCACGGCTCAAAAATCACCGTGTCTCCAAATTGTGTTTGAAATCTCCAAACACTTCCCTTTACATTCTTGCAAGTTGCATGCTTTACTTTCCGCTGCTCATATACTCTTTGCATGCTTGCTTGAATTGTGTTAAGATTGCTTGACTTGTGCTAACATAGCTAAAATCTGCCAAAGACTAAAATTGGGAAAAGGATAAGTTTTTATTTGGTCAAGTAGTCTAATCACCCCCCCTCTAGACATACTTTCGATCCTACAAGTGGTATTAGAGCTTTGGTCTCCATTTGCTTTGATTTCCATAGCTTTTGGTGGTCATAGCCTTGGGCTCACAACCTAGGAGAGCATGGCATCTAGCGAGGGAAATTATCACCGTAGGGGTCCTTACTTTGATGATACTAATTTTGCTAGTTGGAAGCATAAGATGAAAATGCATATTCTTGGACATACCCCCGCCGTTTGGGCTATTGTGTGTATTGGCTTGCAAGGTGAATTCTTTGATGGGAGAGAACCAAGCCGTGAAGCTAGTGCGGAAGAGTTGAAGATGTTGCAATACAACGCTCAAGCTTGTGATATCCTCTTCAACGGATTGTGCCCCGAAGAATTCAACAAAATCAGCCGTCTTGAGAATGCAAAGGAAATGTGGGACACTTTGATTGATATGCATGAAGTTACCGACTCCGTCAAGGAATCCAAGTTGGATGTGCTCCAAAGTCAACTTGACAAGTTCAAAATGAAGGATGGTGAAGGTGTCGCTGAAATGTACTCTAGGCTTGCTCTTATCACAAATGAGATTGCCGGCTTAGGAAGTGAAGAGATGACCGACAAATTCATCATCAAGAAGATCCTAAGAGCTTTGGACGGAAAATATGATACCGTATGCACATTGATGCAAATGATGCCCAATTACAAAGATCTCAAGCCAACAGAAGTCATTGGAAGAATTGTTGCTCATGAGATGTCACTCAAGGATAAGGAGGAACTTCACAACAAGTCAAGTGGTGCTTACAAAGCCTCATGTGAATCCCCCACATCATCAAGTGAAAAACAAACCTTCAATGAAGAATTGAGCTTAATGGTGAAGAACTTCAACAAGTTCTACAAGAGTAGAAGCAAAGAAAGAAGCTCCAAGTCAAGGTCCTACAATGACAAAAGATCTTGTAGTCGAGAACGCAATTGCTACAATTGTGGGAGACCCGGACACTATTCCAATGAGTGTACGGCACCCCACAAAAGAAGAGAAGAATCACCCAAGAGGAGAAGTAGAAGAGAAGAATCACCACCAAGAGAGAGGATGAGTAGAGATGATCGTTATGAACGAAGAACATCCCGGAGAAGCAAGCATTCGGAAAGGAAGGACAAGTCATCAAGGAGCTACACAAAACGAAGACATTAAGCTCATGTTGGTGAATGGGTATCCGGCTCCGACTCGGACAATCACTCTGAGAGAAGCTATCACTCTGACTCCGAATATACTCAAGATGAAGGTGTTGTCGGTCTAGCACTTGTGTCAACCAACTCCTACGACATATTTGATTCACCAAATGAAGGACTTGGAAGATGCTTCATGGCTAAAGGCCCAAAGGTAACACACCCCGAGTATGTTGATTTCAATAGTGATGAAGATGACTTGCTAGGTGATGATGATTTACTTGTTGACAACTCTAGTGATGAATACTATGATGAAACGTCAATTAATCATGCTAATCAACATAAAACAAATGACAATGATAAGGAGAAGATTGATCTTCTAACTAAAGAACTAAACACTCTTAAGTTAGCTCATGAAACTATCTTAGAAGATCATCGAGAACTTTTAAGGACTCATGAGAAGTTACGCTTTGAAAAGCTAAACCTTGCAAGAGCATGAGTTCTTAAAGGCAATCAATGATGATCTCCGTAAGAAAAGTTCTTCTTACATTGCCAAGCGTTTACTCTTATCTACTTACATGCCTCAAGTCAAGTCCATTAACAAGAACAAGAAGGATTCTTCCTCTAGTAGTAACAATAATCATGCTAAATCCAATGTTGTTGCTTCTAGTAGTTCTCTCGATTCCACTAATGATTCTCTTAGCCAAGTTACACTTGAGCAAGAAAATAGCTTATTGAAGGGAATTATAGAGAAAGGTGTTTACAAGAGCCTTGCCGGGAGTAAGCAATTTGAGGAAATTGTACGCAAGCAAGGAAGGCACCGGAAGAACCAAGGTGTTGGTTTTGAACGAAAGTTCAATGCCAATGGAGTTGAGTGGGAAGAAGATCAATACCCCAAGTCGAAGTTTGTTCCTCAATAACAGAAGTATGATCCCACTTCCTTCAAGGGGACACAATCTTAAGATGATCTTCCACCACAAGACCACAAGCAAAAAGGCAAGGACGAGCTTCAAGAGGAGATTGATGCATTTGAAGAAGCTCCTAAGGCCTTGGTCAAGTGGGTTCCCAAGACTACATCAAGTTCTACTTCCTCAAGTACGACTACAACTCCAAGGATTCCCATCAAGATGATGTGGGTCCCGAAGAAGAAGAACTAGAGAGTTCTTGAGGGTGACTCCGCCAACATACTTCACTCATATCATCTTAGCAACAACAAGTCCAATCAAATTCCACATCTTGCACTAGTTCAAGGAGTCACAAACCCTCTTGTTGTCTTGTTGGTAAGACAAGGGACAAGGTAACGTAATGCTCTCATAGACATTATCTTGTGTGTGCATCACTCTATGTCTATGAATATCCTTGTTTGTTCCTTGTGGGACTAACCCGTGTAGGTATTGAAAGTGCAACTCACTCCAAGGGATTGCTCCAAATGATCTACATCAACATTGAGCATCCACATCTTCAACATCTACATGAAGTCATAATCGACAAAACCCAAGGTTAGTTTATCCCACTAAGGGGGGATCTCACATCTACGGGGAGCTTAACTCTAAGAATTGAGTCAAAGCAACTCTAATGGTGTGAACACATCAATGCATTATGTAAAAGTGGTAACCCCACTTGAGCTTAAACGATGAGTATGACCTATGATCAAATGTTCTCATTTGACTCCTAAGTCAATATACTCATATATAGATGACCTAGTCATCGCCAATTGTTTGATAGATGCTAGAATTGGTTGTGCATGCTTTGCCACATATTTGATTGGCCACTTTATTGTGTGAGCATGTTGGTTGCATATTTTACTCATTCGAGGACATCCACTTGTTGCTTTGATTGATTGGTTTCTTTTTCTTTTGCCAAGTGGATGGACAAGAATGCCTAAGAACCTTGTCTAGCTATCTATGCTTTTCTCGTCTCAAACTCTATTCATGCTACATCACAAAATTTGATCAAGTCAGATTCGAACCACTCTGTGTGAGGAGCACTCGGAGTCCCTGATTCGTCATAGACTTAAACTTCCAAAACTTCTTTGTGTGTTTCAGTCTGACCGATTCTTTCATTCCGGTCATACTGAGATCACTAAGTCGATCTAGGTTTTTAATCTCGGTGCAACCGATTTGAACTTTTCGATCACACCGAGTTGCGGTAACTGTCAGTAGTTATGCATCTCAGTGCCACCGAGTTGTTCCACTCAGTCACACCGACATGGTCGGGCTATATGTACTCACGGGCAAAAATTTGGAAACTTTCTCCAAACCCCTTCGCCCGCGCATAGTTCGCTCTGCCTCCAGGGTCTTCAGATCATTCTCCTCATCGCCAGCTGCCTCCAGTCGCTGGTCTCTGCCACCGTCAACGGAATTCACCCCCGCCGTTGCCGCCGTAGCGAGTTCATCGCCAAAGCTAGGGTATGGACTCGATCACAGTGCTATCCCCGTCTGATTCCTAGCACATTGTGTTCATCATGATTCTTGCCACGATTGAAACTACTCTATCCAGTCAAAACAATCCATAGTTTAGTAATGAATTGAAAATTTAGGGTTAGGTTTCCGCCGAAACCATCTCGGACCCACTGAGTTGCAGAACTCGGTTCCACCGATTCGGCTAAGGCCATTGCACAAGTGATTCTCGGTTTGACCGAGAACTGCAAATCGGTGTGACCGAGTTTAGGACTTTGTGAAACCCTAGCAGTCTCGGTGCCACCGAACTGTGACTCGGTCTGACCGAGTTCACTAGTTTAGGTTCCAAAAGCTACTTCGGTATCACTGAGTTTGCAAATCGGTTGATCCGAAATGCTTTCTGTGGAAAACTAAAACTAAGTTTTTGAATCATTCTTTTACAAAAACCTCTGTATTTTGTGATGCTCATCCACTCTATCTCATCTACATCTATTCACAGGGTCAGCAGTCAGTGTTTGCAACAAGTCTGATCAAAGTGACAGCCAGAACAGGGAAGAGGAGCAGGTTCAGATGAGTGAGGGCACTAGTCCCTCTAGTACCTCAGATGAGGGCAGCAGGAGCACCCCAAGCAACTTACCTAAAGCTGCCACCAGGGCCAGAAAGAAGAAAACCTCAGAATCTGAGGATGAAGACAATGTGGCAGTAGAGGATGAGACCACTTCCAAGAAGAAGGTGGTCAAGAAAGAATATGGATCAGCTGCAGCCACTAAGACAGTAGTGCAGAAAAAGGCACCTGCAAGAAGGATACCTACTTCCAAACCCAGGAAGGTTGCCACTGGAGAAACCATGAAGTTTACTATTGAATCAGAAGATGAAGCTGCTGGTCAAGACAAAAAGAAGAAGAGAGTCAGAACCACTACTACCAAAGTTCTTGGCAATCACTCTATGAGGAGAGACTCTGAGGAAGAGGAAGAAGAGGTTGCTGCACCAGCACCCAAGGCTCAGAAGCTTATGGGTGATGCTATTAGGTCAGGGGCTACATCATCAAAGCCCAAAGAAGCACCCAAAGCTGCCTCCAAACCAAAGACTGCACCAAAGAGGAATACCCGAAACATATCTGCTGCTGAGAAGAACAAGGCCCCAGTGCCTGAAACTGCTGCTGAAGAAGAAGAAGATGAAGAGCATGTTCTGAGAAAGTTGAAGCCAAAGATTCTAGACCACAATGATGCTCATCCCGTGGCTGAGAACATGAAGCTGAGAAAGGATGCATGACTCAGATAGTGGAGGTTGTCTGATCCCTATGCTATCAGGAGAAGGACTGCTGTTGACTACAGGTTCCATACTAAGGAACAACAGGATTTCTATGAGACAGTATTGTTGGACAAGAAGCCTATAGTTTGTGACATGAGGTGGGTGAACTGGACCTACATAAAGTAAAATGAGGAACACTATCCTGGAGTGTATGACAGTTTCAGTGCTTGTGGAGTTGCAGACTTTGTTGGGCAGAAGCTCACAAAGTGGAATGATGAGCTCATTATGCCATTCTACTCCACAACACATTTCTATCCAGATGGCAGGATAGTGTTGATGTCTGAAGGTACAAGGTACCAATCAACTATTGAGGAATGGGCAAATATGATCAATGCACCTAAGGAGAAGGAAGATGACTTGGATGTCTATGCCAAGAAGAAGTTGGATCATAACACTATGGCACATATGTACAAAGAGATCCTAGATGCTGCAGTTGAGACACATAAGTTTGGATCTGTACACTATCTTCTGTCAGGACTGCCAACCATCAACTAGATCCTTAGGCACACTCTCTTGCCCAAGTCAGGTGACCACAACATGATCAGAGGCCATGTAATAAACTTGCTACACTTATTTGATGTGCCACAGAGATTCAAGGTCATGAGGCTCATTGTTGAGACTATCAAGAGGACAGCAGCTGACCAGAAAAGAAGTTGTGGGTATGCCCCACAGATCCAGGAGCTGATAAACTCCAAGATGGGCACAGGCACATACTTGCTGGATAAGGAACATTTTGCTATCTATCCAGACTTTGAGGATAACCAAGTGGTTATGGATGAAGATGAACCATCTTCTGTGCATGCTCAAGCCAAGAAGGAGAAGGCAAGGACAGAGAAGGCTACCAAGATGCCAACAATGGAAAAGGCATCTCAGTACTTTCTAAAGAGCAAACAGGGTCAACTAGGCTACTTGATTGCATCCACTCTGATGATTAAGAAAGGGCTGGCCACCTTGACTCAAAACCAGGAGAGCCTGGAGAGGATCATGGAGTAGAAGTTCTATAACTTGGATGTGAAGGTAACTGAGATCCAGTCTGTTGTTGAGCAGCTTCAGGATGACATGGAGGAGAGGAAGGGCAAGACAACCACTGATGCATTTGCCAGAGTGCCTAGAGCTCGGAGATCAGCTGCAATGCCAATGACAGACACCAGAGCCACTTCATCTGCACCAGCTACAGCTCCTACAGCTCCAGTGCAACCAGCTTCAGCACCCACACCTCCAGCTCCATCTACATCAACTGATGCTTTCGTCCTTGGCGTTTTATCTACACCACCACTTGAAGATCAAGCCTGAGAGTCGATCTAGTACTATGCATTTTCTATGAACTTTTTGGTAACTTGTTGCCAAAGGGGGAGAAAAATGTATATATCATAGGCTTCGAGAGAGAGTGTTGCTTTTTGTTCTCTCTTGCTTTGGTGGTTAAACTCTATTTGCTTGTTTGAGATACTCTATGTCTGTGTGATACTTGGATCAAGTGTTTGATCATACGCTACATTTATGCTTGTTGGATGACATTATCTCGTTTATCTCTATATGATCATTCACTTTGCTTGGTGATGAGTGCATGTATTCAGTTATTATCATTTTGAGCACTCCACCAAGATGTATGTGACATGGAAGAGTTACCCATGAGCCTAACTCCGTGTGCATTTGCAGTCCAAAGCAAATCTTAAACTATGCACAAATTTAGGAGGAGCTCTTGCTTATCACATACTACTCAAAGCGACTATGTTTTTCACTCTTATTATCATTTATTGAAGCTTTGATCTATATGTTGTCATCAATTACCAAAAAGGGGGAGATTGAAAGTGCAACTATCCCTAGGTGGTTTTGGTAATTCCTAACAACATATAGCTCATTGAGCTAACATCATTCCAAGATGAATATTTCAGGAAAAGCTCAATGAATGGCATGGCATGGATGAGAAAAGTGGATCCCTCAAAATGCTAAGGATAAAAGGATTGGCTCAAGCTCAAAAGCTCAAGACTCTACATTTTATATTTTAGTGACCCAAGATCACATTGAGTCTATAGGAAAAGCCAATACTATCAAGGAGGGATGAGGTGTTGCTTAATGAGTTTCTTGCTCCACAGTGCTTAGTGATATGCTCCAAAACCCTCAACTACTTTCTCATATCCACATATGACCTAAACCCAAAAGTCAAACTCAGCCCCACCGATTCTTTCTACCCGGCGCCACCGAGTTCAGATGTCATAGCCACTGCCACAAACCCTAGGCAAATCGGTCTCACCGATAGGGATCTCGGTCTCACCGAGATGGGGTTGTAATCTCTCTGTTTCCCTTCGTAACATTTTGGTACCACCGAGATGAGCGATCGGTCCCATCGAGATTGCAATGTAAACTCCCTGTTTCCTTTTCGTAACATTTCGGTCCCACCGAAATGAGCGAACCGGTCCCACCGAGTTTTCCTGACCAACTCTCTGGTTAGCTTATTACCAAAATTGGTCTCACCGAGTTTATGTAATCGGTCTCACCGAGATTACATTATGCCCTAACCCTAACCATATCGGTTCTACCGAGTTGCATGTCGGTCCTACCGAAAATCCTAACGGTCACTAGATTTGCTGAATCGGTCTGACCGAGTTTACGAATTCGGTCCCACCGAGTTCGGCAAGTTGTGTGTAACGGTTAGATTTTGTGTGGAGGCTATATATACCCCTCCACCTCCTCTTCATTCATGGAGAGAGCCATCAGAACAAACCTATACTTCCAACTCGCTGTTTCTGAGAGAGAACCACCTACTCATGTGTTGAGGCCAAGATATTCCATTCCTATCATATGAATCTTGATCTCTAGCCTTCCCCAAGTTGCTTTCCACTCAAATCTTCTTTCCACCATATCCAAATCCTGTGAGAGAGAGTTGAGTGTTGGGGAGACTATCATTTGAAGCACAAGAGCAAGGAGTTCATCATCAACACACCATTTGTTACTTCTTGGAGAGTGGTGTCTCCTAGATTGGCTAGGTGTCACTTGGGAGCCTTCGACAAGATTGTGGAGTTAAACCAAGGAGTTTGTAAGGGCAAGGAGATCGCCTACTTCGTGAAGATGTACCGCTAGTGAGGCAAGTCCTTCGTGGGCGACGGCCATGGTGGGATAGACAAGGTTGCTTCTTCGTGGACCCTTCGTGGGTGGAGCCCTCCGTGGACTCACGCAACCGTTACCCTTTGTGGGTTGAAGTCTCCATCAACGTGGATGTACGATAGCACCACCTATCAGAACCACGACTCAAAAATCACTGTGTTTCCAAATTGCGTTTGAATTCTCCAAACCCTTCCCTTTACATTCTTGCAAGTTGCATGCTTTACTTTCCGCTGCTCATATACTCTTTGCATGCTTGCTTGAATTGTGTTAAGATTGCTTGACTTGTGCTAAGATAGCTAAAATCTACCAAAGACTAAAATTGGGAAAAGGATAAGTTTTTATTTGGTCAAGTAGTCTAACCGCCCCCCTCTAGACATACTTTCGATCCTACACAAACTTTTGTTTATGAACTACATAATAAACTTTAAACATGCAATTTGATGCAAACACCAAAAATAAACAGCTGTTGCAGTCATGCCTAACCAAATATACACAACAAAGTTTGAAGGCTTGAGAAGGACGAACTTACATTACTAGTGAAGATAGGCTCTATAAAGCCCTTGTCCATGCTGATTGGGGGGGGGGCAATTCAAGAAGTTTAGCACATAATCTTCTTCATAAGCATTGCCTTTATTCTACATTTTGTTAAGAGTAAATATAGATGTGATAATATATGAAAAAATGGAGAATATTTAAGATAAGATGAAGAGTGATGCTACATAACCAAGTAGCTATAAATGTATGTGCAGCGATACAGGCAACAGGCACAACCAAGAGCAATGCACAGCTAAACTTCTTCAGTACCAACCTTATGGTAAGAGTAAATATAGATCTGATGTGTAGAAAATGGAGGGCAAAGGAAATTAAGCTGCAGAGTGATGGTACATGAACAACTACCTGTCAATATAAGTACACTGATAAAGGACATCATGTACTTACAAGAACAATGCAGGGCTAAAAAAATTCATTGGCATTGGATATATTCTACACTAATGTAACCATTCATAAAGATCAGATAATTTGGAGCGAACAATTGATAAGCAAGCTATCATGCATACTGCTTTCACATAATGAACCAGGTATGTATGCAAGTACAGTGATACAGGACAACAGGTACTAACAAGAGCAAAGCAGCGGGCAACATATTTGTGATATCCTGTCGTTCTTTTCAAACCGGAATTCTTCTTCGAGCAGATTTCCTGCAAAAAATATCTGTAAGGCACATGCGGAAAAGTAGAAGTTCAAATTGTCATGTGATTTCATAGACAGTACCTCATCCTGGGAATGAGATAAGTGCATAACAAAGTTCTTCCATTCAATGTCTTCTAAATTTAGCATAGGAGACTTCACCGGAAATTCGTTTATAGACTTGCCATCAAAGTTGATTTCCTCAGGTAACACCGATACTGCTGCAATGCTTCCTTGAAAAGCACAAGCAAGCTTTGCTCGTCATGACTATCCAGATTAACCCTCACCTAGTTACAACAATGTAATGTAAATCATTGATGTGTTTGATCAACAGAAAACAGGAAAATAATAACCATGAATAATAGCACTTACACGTAAGTTGGACAGGAAGATGTGAAAATGGTGTTTGTCTTCACTATAATCTTCCCATGATGGGAATATATGCACGTAGTCCCTAACAACATTGAACGCATTGTCTTTTAAACTGGGAATAAATGGAATGGGGTTCCAATCTGCAGGAATTGGCTGTCTCTGCAGTTGGGATAGGTCTTCGGCCGGTGGACTTGCTGTACTTTTTGCTGGAGTGGGATTTTTCTGTGGTACGACTGGTGCTATGGCAAATGAAATCGGTATACCTTTTGCTGGAGTGTAGGTCCTGTGTGGTGGGGCTAGTGGTGTGGCCAGTGAAGTATGGGTACAGTCTGCTGGAGTCGGTCCTATGTTTTGTGTCACTGGTTGTACAACCAATATAAGTGGGGCGATGTCTGATTTCTCAGGCACCACCATGTTTTTCAAGGACTTTGCTGGTGCTCCTTCAGGTTCGGCAATCACCCTCTTCCTTTTTGATGTCTGATGCACAAGAACATCATTTGAGTGGAAAAACATGGTATGATGACAGATGGAATATGTATTGATAATGGATGGGCATGGCATCTCGAGTTATATGATGAGTAAACTAAGCAGATGGTGGTGCAACAAAGTAGAAGAAATGCAAGGCAACATATGCAAGATAAGCGCAATCAATAAAACCTTGCCAAATTAGAACAGGCACCTTGATGGGTGAACAGGACAGGCCATCTGCCTTTGACTCCTCGAGGTTAGAATAGTCATTAGGATGATATTCTGAACAAGAATCAACAGGTGGGGAGCGTACAAGTTTCATTGCTTCCAGAATGGCACTCAATGCCTTGGTGCCAATTTTGTAAGTCATTGCAGTGTTCCACAATATTCTTCTGATGCGCGGATTCTGATATTCACTGTAATTGCGGATAATATCTGAGAACCATGAAAACATAAATAGTTGTGAGATTATTTTTGTAATGCAGATGATATTCTAATATAGGGGCGCCCCTGTAAACACTTATGTGCTATCACTGGATTCTGATGAGAGAGCTCAGGTGTGCTGTAATATCGTGCGTGCATTTATATAATCTGGCACAAGTACACAAAAAATAGGCTCCATAAGTAAGGATAGCTGGCAGATGATAGGTTCATAATATATTGTATAGAGAGTTTATTGCCAAACCATGATAACAAGAGCACACAACAACTAGGCAGATCATAGTGTACATAACAGGGGTACACCATAACCACGATATACAAATCGGGAAAGTGGAACTGGCTTGAAAATACGGTGTTGTATTGCCGCTAGTAATTGAAAGCCTATCGATCACGTACAGGCCAACACTATCAAACATGGTAAAGAAGAGCAAGCAGATTTTGGATAATAAAATGTTGGTTGCGCAGTGCCCACACATGATGAACCAGAGCGCATTAAGAATGCAACTCCCAGCTGTCTCTCGACCATTTCAGGCAGTTGGATGAAGATCCTATGTCTCCTAACCCTTGTTCTTCCTCATCTCTGATTCTTCCCATACAGAACACCGCACGGGCCGCTGGCCGGACCACCGTCCCCCATTGCCTGTGTTCCTCCGCCACCCTCACTCCCACCCGCGTCGAGTTTTGTTCGTTTAGCAAGGCCCCACAACCACCTGAGCCCCTTGGATCGCACCGGCGAACTCCGGCGAGCTCTGAAAAATCGACTGACCCAGTTTTGAAATTTAGTCTACTGTGATTTAACTAGTGTGGAATATAAAAGGGGAAAACCATAAGCATTGGGAGTATAGTGTTGAGCGTGCCATGCCGGATCTGAAGGTGCAAACCGGACAAAGGCAACCAAGACAAGAAATCAAAGTAAAGCAGTGGCGATCTATTTTCTTGCTGCGATAAATAAGTTGAGCAGATACAAAAGAGTACCGCCTCTGGTGCGGCACCGTGTACACATCTGCTGAGAATTTGAGGGTGCTGCGATAGTGATGGCTGTCGGCGGCGTGGAAGCAGATCTAGGAGGGTAGACGGCGGCGGCGGGGCGCGGTGGATGAGACGGTCGTAGGAGCGGCGCCGGCAAGGTGGACGACAGCGGGGATGAAGCGAGAGGACGGGATGTAAGGATCCCGGTCCGAAGGCGTGGATGAGAAAGGTTGATCTCTTGTAATGGACGACGGCGTTGGGGTATCAGCTCCGGCATGGTGGAGGAGGACGGCGGTGGATGGGGTGGCGGACGGCGGCGGGCGGATGAGGGTGGGGTGGAGAGGGTGTTTTGGCGCCCACGGAGTACGAATGGGGAAAAGGGAGGTAGAGAGGAAGGGGGGACCATGTATTCAGGCGCGCTTGTCTCAAATGCGAGGAAATTTACAAACTTAGCCCCCATTTCAAATTTCTACTACATCACAACAACATTAGTCGGTTGGGGATAGGATGGTAATCTCGCATACACTGAATATTTGCCGACGAGAGTTTGTTTTTGGCGCCCACCATGTATGAATATGAATCGGGGAGGGAGTCGATTTCGGCCGAGGGAACACTATGTTTTGGAGCCCACCGTGTATGAATCCGGGTGAGAGGCGGTTACGTCACGTTTGGGTGAAATTACAAACCTACCCCTATTGAAACCTATAGAAATCCAGCAGATAGGCTTTGCGTGGTAGGGATAGGCAGTAGTGATTTCCATCTCGCAGATTTTGGTTTCGGGCGGTTACTGCGACTTTCCCCGCTTTGTTCAAATTTTGCAGAGTGCACGTTTACCGTGCCAACTCAATTTGAATCCCGTTTGTATTCTATTTTTTTCGGGTGGGATCCATTTTCAATTGGAATTACATTCTATATACATCATTCTTTTATATATACCTTTCAAAAGCACAACACCATTTATACATAAATATGGTTTACAAATGGCATGATCTCAGATTCATAAGGTTGTATCCATCAATTTGGATTCAAATATTTGAAACCAATTTATGTTGAAATCCAATGTATGCATTCCTCGCTAACTGTCTCCAATTAATGTGTGTTTCATGCGGGTTTTTTTTAACTTCTCAAACATGTATAATGTGTTTCACACACGCAACATATAGTGTAATCCCGTTTAGACATTAATTACATATAAACCATGCATCGTTTGTAATTGAAGAATCTATGGATCACCAATATTGATAAACTATATAACATTGCACGTGTGCCCAAATTCAAATGAATATGCATGTTTGATACACCAATTTGCGTTATGATATTATCGATGTCGTGATCTCCAGTTTAAATATTTGAATCCCGTTTAATCCAGATATTCGTCTCATATAGCTATCACTCATGCTTATATAGGACTATCTCTCTGGACCTATACGCGTTCATCGTCTCTCAGGCATCTCTCGTGCTACATGTATGTCGACAATGATCTTTTATCTTCGTAACACACTGACGGTACTCTCTCCCTCGACCTTCATCACTCTATCTCTCTCTAAGTATATTTCGCTCCCTGATATGTGTCTCTAGCTATGATTCTCCATGTGGAATCTCTTTCTCTCACACAAACACAAAACTTTGTCTCCCGGGGTCTCATTTCTCTCAACTATTCCCATGTGTGCCACTCACACACCCCTCATACAGAGATGTATTTCGCTCCTTAGATATGAGAACCTACGACTCTTCCTCTTCGATATCTCTTTCTCACACACAAACACAAACTCTGTCTCCCAGGGTCTCATATTTCTCCATTGTTCTCTTGTATGTCGCTCAAACACACCCTCTCTCCCTAGAGATATCTTGTGTTCCCTCATATGTCTCTCTAGCTATCACTCTCGTTGTGAAATATCTTTCTCTCTTGCAGACACAAAACTCCGTCTCTCTGGATCTCATTTCTCTCTGATATCTGTTTGTATGTGACTCACATGCACCCTCTCTCTATCTCTCTCACACCCACACACATAACCGAGCCTTCTGATCCACTCGACTCCTATCTCTAACACACACTAGCTAGCATCTTTATCTTTCTATTTATCTGTTTCTCCATCAACCTTCTTTCTCGCCCTCACTCTTGATTCCTATCATGCACACTACATATGTTTCTCTCTACATGCAGTCAAGTGCCCTCTCACACACATATATAACTTCACCCTTTGAACCACTCGACGGTCATCTCCAACACCCAAACTAACGGATGTCCCTCTAGCTAGCATCTCCATCTCTGTATCTATCTGTAGTTTCTCTGTCAACATTTCTTTCTCGCACGGAGTCTTGCTTCCTATCACCCACACTATATATGTCTCTCCATACATATGCATTTATAGGTTGATCTCTTTTGCACAATCGTTGCGCCTCACCCCCTCTGCTCGCCATAGATGCATGCTCCAACCCACGCCACTATCTCTTAAAGACAAAAACACATGCTCAATTGTCAGGCCTTCTTCCCTGCATTCTCACATGCATGCATATTGTCATACCGATCCGTCTCTCCCATGTCGTTGATCTTATGACTTATGTCTTCTTTCTTTTATCTCGATCATCCGCGCGCGCACACACACACACACATCCCACGTATACATGTATACCTCTCACACATGCACGTTCAAGGTCTCTATGTCTCCATACGTAGTTAATTACCCTCAATCCTAATGCCACAGCGAATCGTTATCCTCTTTTGTGCACATAACTTCCTCCTAGATGGGCAAAACACACACTCACACTTAACAATCTCCTTCT